>NC_089211.1:22120356-22420356 GCF_963930695.1 Labrus bergylta
GTGACCATAATAGGCCACTATTTGACAATTTGAACAAAAAAAGTTGTTATTTTGCACTCAAGGTTTAACCAGCCTTTTCCTCTGCTGCAGTTTTTACTGTCATTTTTATTTTGTCTACCCAATTTAGTAAAGAAAACAACATGTGACGTTGCAACCTTCGTGAAGGGTTAACTCAGTTATCCTGAATTAGTTTAAGATGAAAGTACATAATGAACTAAGTCCAACTACAGAAAGGCAAATGTAATAAAGCAGTAATAAAAATATATCACTCCCACTTCAGTGCAGTTATAAATGCAGACGTTAAAAGGTGAATAGACACATGTTAAGCTTTAATTAACACTACTACCTGACCTCTGCGCCGTAAAGCTGCGCAGTAAGGAGTAAAATATGTGAACTCCTTCCTTCCATTCAAAGGTTAACACAACCAAACAAAAAGTACAATGAAAGCTAGCAGCATGCTAACAGCTGATTGGCCAATTACTGTAAAAGCAACAAACAGCAGCAAAGCAAAAAATACTGAGTCTCAAAGGTGTGAGGAAGTGAAGGAGCAGAGAAAAGACTGTTTTGTTGTCACTTTGCCTGCAGGCTCAGCTGGACTCGGTACAGCATGTCCTAAAGCTACAAGAGGACATTTATGTAGCCTGCTAGCTGCAAAATATAACAGTAGAAGAAGACAGTTACACACTCACACAGATCTTATTACTCCACTAAAGCTGCTTACCTTCGTTTCTGCTTCTTACATTAACGCACACATAAACAAAAAGATGACAAACACAAACAGCCTCCTCCCGTTTTAAGTTCCTCTTTCGCTTCTGCTTGACGCTGTAAAAAAAAAACAACAACCCAGAAGAGGAGGCTACACCGGGTCCCGGCTGCTGCAGACTCAAGACAGATCCTCCACGTCCCCACTGGTCTCCATCAACGTGGCACTCAGCGCTAAGCAACAATCCAGCTCCTCCCACGAAGAAGAAGAAGCAGAACAACAACTTCCGGGGAGAGTCGACGTCGCTGTTAGCGTGCTGGAATGCTAACTATGCTAATTTGAAAAATCAAACAATCGAGGGACGCTGGAAAATTTAACCTGTGGCTCTATGTGAAAGATAATAAATTAATTTGTTGATTAAAAAAAAATATTTAAAAATATTCTCCATCACCTCCTCTCTTTAAAAACATTTTTATTGCCATAAATAAAAAATAACAATTAATATAAATGAGTAATATTAATTAATTAATTAATTAATCATATGACCAAAGCCCTTGAGACAATAAACAATCACTAGGATTAAATAAGTGTTGCAAAATGTATTCGGTGATAAAAAAGAAATATTAAAAAATATTCTCCATCAACCCCTTTCTTTAAAAACTTTATTTATTTTCCTAATTTTTAAAAAAAGAACAATGAATATAAATGAGTAACATTAATTAATTAATCATATGACCAAAGTCATTGAGACGATAAACAATTACGAGGATTAAATAAGTGTCACAAAATGCATTAGGTGATAAAAAAGAAATATTAAAAAATATTCTCCACCACCTCCTCTTTAAAAATTGTATTTATTGCCATAATTTAAAAAAAGAACAATTAATATAAATGAGTAATATTAATTAATTAATTAGTCATATGACCAAAGTCCTTGAGACAATAAACAATCACTAGGATTAAATAAGTATTGCAAAAATGTATTAAATGTATCGTATTATATCTATACTTGAATAAAAAAAATATGCCATGTTGATTTTCAGTCGTTAAATCACTTAAGTTCATGAAATTTGCTCTTTTTGTTCCAGAATGTAACCTGCATTTTAGAGGAATATTGAATTCTGCAAGTTCACAAAAAGGGCATTTTAAACATTTTAGATAATATTGTACCAAATCAATATATTCCAATGTAAATCATTTTAAATTAAGCAGCAGTATTAGGTTTCAGATTATAAATGTGATATTTTTCATATTGCCCCTGCTAGCTAAAAAAACCCCCAAAAAAACACACACACCAGCAAATTATGCTTCAGTGAATATTTATTAGTGAAATGAATAGCTGAAAGTATAAACAAAGACAAACCAACAAAGTTCTTAATGCAGATGTAGTTGTGTAAACTTCAGCAGAACTCACACCTCAGCAAGTCACCCCTGAAAGAATAAAAGAAGTTTTAAATAAACAGTTAAACTCATACAACAGCAGAAATATTTGGTTGTAAAACCCTCATTTAGTATTTCATGTATAATCTCCCCCAGACATATGAATGGGTCAGATGGGTAGTGATTGGTATAATCATTGGGATGGCTTTTTTACTTTATTACACACATCAGGACTGCAAATACTTACAGTACATGCATGTCAGGTCACAACCTTGTTCTTCAGCTGACCTGTAAAAACAAGAAACAATCAGAATTTAATATGAAGATAAAATTAAAGTGATGGGTATGTGTGCATGATGTTACACCATGCAAAAACATGAATACTTTTGCATGATGAAATATTTGCAAAACCAGGAGTTTAACTAAAGTGTGTTAGAGACACACGGTGTGCGCCGAATTCAAGAGTTGCAACTTCTACTTCAGAAAAGTGTAGAGTTGTGTTCTGATTTCAGATTAATATTGGTCAATTTGCGATTTAACACCAAATACAGAATTATTTAAATGGAGTTTGGTGTGACACATGACGCTGGCTTTTAGTGACCACGTGCTCTGACGTTGGCAGTTTTAAATCGTAAAGAGCACTGATTTTCCTTTCTTACACACATTTAAAAAGAAACACATGATACAAACTACACTTAATTTAAGTTTTCCTTACCTCATACTGAAGAGGGACCCCCCCCCACCCCACACGTGTTGAGTTTTTCAGCCACGCTGCAGAACAGACCGTCGCTTGAAAACCATATTCAAAGAGAAGGAGCTATTTAACTTTCCATATCAACTACAGGATTTAAACACACAAAAGTATAAATGTAACACTCAATGCCTAAATTACCCTTTACTAATTCTAAATTACATATCCCCTTTCCCCCCAGACCCTCTATCGTAATGCTGAACCTCCACACTACATTTCTCCACCCAGGCGCTTCAAGTTTTCTTCTTCTGGTCATATGTGTATTTTCATGTCTGTGCATTACCGCCACCTGCTGCGTGGGTTGTGCAAAATGTCCTCTTACTTGTACAATACAGATATTTCAGCCATTTATCTTTGATTTATATTAATTAGTCCTTATCTTTTCATATTTTCTGCAACAAAAAAAAACAACTTTTACTTCATTTTTTCCCTCTCATAACTCCCCATTGTGACATCTAACCAACCTCGGATGAAACATCATTGAACAAGTCTTAATGGTTTTCCCATTCAGTGTGTTTTAATGTATAGGAAGCATGTGAATATTACACAGAAATCAGCATCAGAGGAAATATCTCGCTGTATTTAATCTATTCTGAGTGTGCAGAATGGATAATATGTTCAAATTGATTTTAGGGTCGAACCTAAAGATTGCCTCTACTCATTTTCATTCAAACAATTTAGCCTAGGCTTTGTTAATTAATACTTCATAAACGATTTGCAGCACTATAAGCCACACGATATTAGCGCTTACAATGATTACAAATACTTGTCAAAATAAATATCAAAAGATAACATGTTCTTGTTTGCCTACTGTAAGCACAAATATGCCCATTACATAAAAACATACGGGGATCTTCTTCCCAGAAAGACTCAAATAAAAAAGGGAAAGAATAAAAGAAAAGAGAATCAAATGGAAGAACAGAAGGAGGAGAAAACAGCCTTGAAGGGAAATTAAGAGAAAAAGTTTATGTTCCTGTTCTTCTTTCCGAGAGTCCATGTGTGGACAGAAGAGGACAAAAGGTCCATCAGAGTCCGTCTTCTCTGTCCATTTGTCCTTCAGTTTGAGACGTGAACAGCACAAGCGGCTGCTCTGTGTGTGTTATTCCAGCTGTCAAAGGCGGCTGAATCTACTTTTAACCCATTGTTCTACCTTTTGACGAGGGACACAACTCGTTCCCCTGCTGGAGAGACACCTTGGGATGGAGGGGGGAGGGAATCCGAGACAAGAGGATGTAAAGTAATCCACGTCTCCCGGCCCCCCCCCCCCCCGCCCAACAGCTGAGGCGGGTTAGGTTCGAGGGGCGAGGGAGAGCCAGAGAGCTGCCTAACAGTTGATGGAGGCACAGTCTGCTTTGGCTTTCCCTGCCGAGTTGATGATCCTCATGAGGCAGTGTCCAAACTCCTCCAGGATCATCCGCTCCGCCTCCGCCTGATGCTGATGCTGATGCTGATGCTGATGAGTCTGTTCCGCCTTCTTGGCCTGCTCCAGGAGACACTCGCACGTCGCTTCGAGCACCTCCTTTGTTACAAACGTGTACGGCAGCCTGAAGCGGAGAGGGGAAACAAGACGTTACTGAAAAGACACATTCATTAGAGGATTGTTTATCCCACTCAGAGGAAGACGTTTTCCAGCAGTTACCAGGAATGGATATCAAACAAAGGGTTGTGGACATTTGTATTTGAAAATAAAATAAAACAGTGTTGCTGTTTCACACATGCACTCCTGAAAAGATGCTGTGGACATCAAAGCGACAGAATCTGAAACTATGACCGTTTTTTCCCCTCTTTGTATCAATGCTGTGTAATTGGACGTATTCACAGTATCAAAAAAACAAAACATACTGGCGAGCAGAAAAGACAGTTGACAGCTGCATGTACAGTACAAACGACAATTTCAAGCTGTATGCCGGTCCTGCATGCTTTGATTACTCATAGGCTCTCCACAACTTCCCCGACATGACATTATTAATATCATGGGCCTTGAATAGTATCATGACTTACCCTGCGATCCCCACCGCTAACCACAGGTCTGTGTTGTTATTCGCTTGGTTTACTTTCTTTGGGCTTTGATTTCCTGCTCTTATTAATGTTCTGACCTGCAGTGATCAGTGCGTCAAATCAAACCTTTCAGTTTGAGGAGCAAACTTTTGATTATCATAAATCTGTAATAATAAAGATTTTTCTGGCTCAGGAGAGAAGTCTTTCAGTACCTCCCGCTTCCACTTGAAATAACCGGTGTGGTCCTCATGAGCAGGTCTGAGATCTGCGACGACAGTTTGGTCTTGGCCGCCGTCTGCTGCTGCACCCTCACTTCTGCTGCGTCAGCCAGGTGCATCAGAGTCTTCCTCTCCGGGCTCTCCTCAAAGTTTTTACAGCCGATGCATTTGCAGATCGACGAGCACATGATCTTCGCCTTTAAGATGGTAAAAAAAAAAAAAAGTAGGACATATAAAGTGTTAATTATAAGTACGAAGGGTTAAACCAGTCAAAAACAATGCAGTAAAGGAAATCTGACCTCGTAGCACTCGCAGTAGTTCTTCAGGCAGCCCGACCGTTTGCAGTTGCAGCCTTTGCTGTGTCGGCGGTCCGACTCGCCCTCTTTACCTTTACCTATTTTGGGTTTGAAGGCCTCTGGATTTCGATCCAGACACGTCTGTAGAATCAAATAAAACACATTTTAACTTTGAGTTATCGGACTCACAGATAACGGCAGCTTAGCCACTTTAAATCTCCATCTCACCTTTATAGCTTTGAGACGCTCCGTTTCATGTTCCAGGTTATTGAAGCAGTTGTTGCAGTTACAGTTACTGCAGAATTCTCCATTTGCAAAGCAGTCGCAGTATCTAGGAGAGGACAAACAAGAGCTCTGCTTCATAATACTGAATGAATAAGACTGAGAGTATCAACTCCAACCCAAGTGTGCAACAAACAAAAAAACCTGAGTGGATCTTTCTTCTCTCTTCGTTTGTATTTCAGTTACAAATTCATCGTATAGATCAGGTCAGGGTTTGGACAAATGAATACGATGATTAAACAAACTGAACTTACAGTTTGAGACACTGTGACTTGGTGCAGTTGCATGGTTTCCTCTGTCTGGAGGTTGAGTCTGCCGTCGACAAGCTGAAAGACATCAAATAATATACTTTAGAGGAAGAGTAATATAAAGGACATTAAGGGAATCCATTAGAATGGTGAAAAAGTTTCTGCATTCTTCACTTGAAATCTGACATTACTCCTCAATCTTTGTATCTGGGGATAAATGTAAGAGGACATCTCTCTCACTCTCTGATCATCTGAACAGCGTACAGAAGCTACTAAAAACAAAAACGCAAGCTTGGAAAAGTTGGAGCAGATTGTCTGCTAGCTAACCGATCTTAAGAGGTGATCGTAGACCGTTTAGTTTCTCAGTCCCCCACATAGAATAAGAACTTATTCTCACCCGTTGAGCGGCAGCTTGGCCTGAGTCTGAACTCCTGTGTTCGCTGCAAAACCAGAACCGCTAGCGAGAGTCACAAATGGAGACTGCTGGATCTGTAGGAAAGGCAGAAAATGCAATTTCAAAAAATGCATAGCAGTGCTTGATGACTTCTTTCAAAAAAAGTAGTAAAATTAAAGAAGAAAACCAAAGCATCTCTAACCTGCGTGACGTACTGTGCTGGCACCACGGCGTAGCCCATGTTCCCGCCTCCTGGAGCCGGAGCCAGGACAGTGCCAGGCGGGAGGTTGGTGAAGTTGGGCTGAATTTGGGGCAGAGGAGTCGCAGGCATGATGAGGCGCTGCTGGGTCTGAGTGGTGGTGACGACTGATGCTGACGTCAGGGGCTTAGGGGCCACCTAGAGGGGAATATGCTCCGTTAATGAGCGAGTCACAGAGAGCGCCGCATGAATGCAGACTAACAACATTCACAGACGTGTTACCTGTTTCATGGTCTGTGCTGGAACGATGGGGACAGACATCCTGACGGCTCCTGTGCTCACCACCATCGGTTTAGCTGTGGGACATGAAGAACCAGGATTTACTAAGCAGAGCTAACAAGTGATACCAGAATTTTAACATTTTTAACTTTTTCACATGTATACTCCTGAAAATATCTAGATAATTACAGGAGGACTGCTCTGGATATTCTCCTGACCTGGCTGTTCACATATGCTCCACACAGCGGGAGAAAAACTTATAAACCTGCCCTTATACTTAAACATACTTATATACAGTCATGTTTGCATAAGCCACGTGTGCGTACAAGTCGTCACACGCTGAACAGAGGAACAGAGAAACGAATCATTCCGGCTAAGCAAATATTTTCTTCACATAAAGAGTTTTGAATCGCTTCGTGTTGACACAACAAAGTTAAACTCCGTTGAAATATTAAAAAAAAAAAAAAAAAAAGGTCCCACCGAGATTTGAACTCGGATCGCTGGATTCAAAGTCCAGAGTGCTAACCATTACACCATGGGACCATGTGAAAGAAGAGCTGTCCCTGTGTAGGGGAGTTATCAGATGTTGACCTGATAAGAACAGATACTACACTTGATGTGAGCCAGAGTGCTCTATCGAGAGGTTTTGTGTACCTGTCTGTATAGAGCTGGTGCTGGGGCCGCTGGGCTGTCCCGTGCTGCTCGCTGTGGTCGCGGTGACGAGGCGGACGTAGTGGAATCTGCTACCTGGAACCTGAATCTGTTGCACGTTGGGCTGGGTGGCTAGAGGGATGATGGTTTTGAACTGGGCGCCGCTTACTCCTCCCACAGCCACAGACTGGACCGGTTTCATGTTCTGGATCAGTCGGGACACAACAGGAAAGAAAAGATCATTATATTTCAAACTTTTTGTCACATGTCATTCTTCTTTCTCTACCCGATTTCCTACTCTATCATCCACTGTCCTGTCGATTTATTACAGGCCTAACAAGGCAAGTCCTTAACACAGTACAAAGGTTATTCCAGTTTGCATATCTTCCGATCTTATCCAAACAAAATTGGAAGTAATAAAGCTTCTTTTTTTTGTTGATTCAACTGAGTGAGATCAGTGGTGATGTACACAAAGCAGCAAACAGACAACGGTCAGTGTTGGGAAGAGCCCTGCTTTATTGTGCTGCCAGCTGGACACACTGGGAGAGAGGCTGTTGTATTTTATTTTGACCTTTCAGACTAAATTAAACAGACAAAAAGTACAAATGACATGAGGGCTCCTCTAACCTCAACTAGTTGAAACATTCACTGAATGTATAGAAACAACAGCCGAAGATACTTTGATTCATGTCATATTGATCTACCTTCCAGTTGGGATAATCTGCTGCTCCTATTTGATTTTTTCCAACTAAATAAACTGACAAACTCATCCATACTTTCATATTAGTCGTCTTTTCCTCCCACACATCATCAAGGTTAACAAGGTGTTTAAGGGCGCGGTCACACTGGCCATCTGTACTGTTCCCTACTCAAGCACGATTGCCCCTACTGCAGTCACACTAAAACAAACTTATTTTGTGACAAACTGCATGTTAAGTGTTACATTTGACACATACTAAAAAAGGCTAGCAACTTTGACAGCTAATAAGGATGTAAAAAAACAAATATATATTTTTAGCTCTGCAGGAGAAGCTGTCCGCTAAACTGACCTGCGTTGTAAAAGCGCTTTTGAATAGCCAGAAGACTAGAAAAGCGCTACACAAGCTCAAGTCCATTTACCATTTAAACCTATAGCATCAAACCTGTTGTCTGTGTTTAAACTGCAGAGCAGACGCTCTCACACTCACGCCAACCAGAAACAAAACCAAGCTTTGTACCGTCATCATACCTGTGACGTGGCCTGACTGGTGGCCACCTTGACCGGAGATGCAGACGTGGACTGTTGGACTGCGAGGATCTGCTGGCCGAGTGCTACATTGACAGGAAGAGTCACAGACTTCCCGGAGGTGTTGGAGGTCGGGGACGCCACGGACACCACAGTCACCTGGCAGCGAGACAAACAAGGAGCGTGCAGCATGATCAGTTCAAAACCCAAAAAACTCCTGAATGATCATAATTAGTAGGGGTGTAGTGAAGCAGGAAGAAACAGGATTTAAAGCAGAATACGCTGCTATGAATGAAAGAAAACACTGAAGGAATACGGCCTGCTGGATGTACCTCTCCTCACCGTGCCTGGTGAAGTTTTCCAACACAGGTGTGACACTGACACAGGATTAAGTGGAACATCGTTAGGGTTATCTAAGACACCTGTGCTATCCTTTGTAACATCACCTCAAACTTAAGCACCACTCATACTGAGCAGCAGTATTGAATTCTGAAGCGCGATACAAAACAGTAACAGTATATATATACTGGCCACCCTCTTTGTGCATTGAAGCAGTTTATCCAGCTAGCCAAACAATCAAACATGCTCAGAGAAGACTCTCAGACCGAAAAGTTGCCTTGTCCTCAAGTTTACTGAGGGACATGAATTGACTGTGAAACTGCAACACAAATAGTTACAGAAGTATAAATGAATACAAGCTCTTGAACATAGATCATGTCTTACAATCTAAATTACTATCACAAAAACTAAGGTAAGTAGAAATACATAGATGTAATCAAACAACATATGTAAAATGTACTGTATATCTTACTGTTAAATGTACATGAAAACCTAAGTCATTGTGCACATTATCCATGCTAAACAGCAGCTAAACAAACAAATTGTTTAATATTCACAGAACAGCATAAAACTTACGGATATGGTCTTGGATAGCTCCAAAAATACGGAAAGTCCTTCCAGTATACATACAATGAGAAACAACTGCAGCACTGCCATGTCCTCATTTACTCAAAAACAAAAGTGAAACTTAACTTTAAACTAAAGCCGCATTTATACTCTGTGTCACTAAGCGTCAGTTTAACGTTAAATGGCATAGAAACAGTCTTAAGGCATAGAAACAGTCTTATGGCATAGAAACAGTCTTATGGCATAGAAACAGTCTTAAGGCATAGAAACAGTCTTATGGCATAGAAACAGTCTTATGGCATAGAAACAGTCTTAAGGCATAGAAACAGTCTTATGGCATAGAAACAGTCTTAAGGCATAGAAACAGTCTTAAGGCATAGAAACAGTCTTATGGCATAGAAACAGTCTTAAGGCATAGAAACAGTCTTATGGCATAGAAACAGTCTTAAGGCATAGAAACAGTCTTATGGCATAGAAACAGTCTTAAGGCATAGAAACAGTCTTATGGCATAGAAACAGTCTTAAGGCATAGAAACAGTCTTAAGGCATAGAAACAGTCTTATGGCATAGAAACAGTCTTATGGCATAGAAACAGTCTTAAGGCATAGAAACAGTCTTATGGCATAGAAACAGTCTTAAGGCATAGAAACAGTCTTAAGGCATAGAAACAGTCTTATGGCATAGAAACAGTCTTATGGCATAGAAACAGTCTTAAGGCATAGAAACAGTCTTATGGCATAGAAACAGTCTTATGGCATAGAAACAGTCTTATGGCATAGAAACAGTCTTAAGGCATAGAAACAGTCTTATGGCATAGAAACAGTCTTAAGGCATAGAAACAGTCTTAAGGCATAGAAACAGTCTTATGGCATAGAAACAGTCTTAAGGCATAGAAAGGCCATGACAATAAATGTTTCCTCTATTTGGTAAACGAGGAGTAGGGTGTAGAGTTTACCTTGCTGGGAGTCTTGAGGGGTGAAATGGCGATCTTTTTGCCTGCGATACTTTGAATACTCGTGTTGTGGGACTCCGTTAGAGTGATGGTCCTGGTGGGCAGCACAGGAGAAGTCTGGGTCAGGACCCGCCCTGTAGAAGAAAAAAAAAAAAAAAGTGTCGGGACAGTTTAGTTTTACTCAAGGCCAAAAGGAAAAATGGAAAGTTAGCAAAACTAGCAACAGTCAGTTTTAACCTTGGGAGAAGTTACATTCTCTACACACCAGAACACATTTTCAGTTCAGATTTCAGATTTAATTTCAGGGTATCAACAGCGATATATCGGCTGCATTATTAATTGCTGTTTTATTGTGTAACACAGCTGAATGCTGAAAGGCAAGCTGTGACTTCAAGTATAAATGTCTCTGCTTCTTACATCTTTCTTCCCCTCAAATTCAAGGTAAAAAAAAAAAACCTGCCATTCAAATTGAATAGAAAGTGTTCCATTGAAATCCACTGTGTTGGCCTAGAGAGCTAAAATAACAAAGATCGATTTTGCCATCTCAACACCTGCAGAGTTGTCTGTCGTCTCTAAAGCTTTGCCGATGATGCATTTAAACGTACCGGCAATAACAGGAGACACTGATGTCTGAGGATTCAGACCTTTGCTGTTGACAGTTTTTGTGATGATGAACTTGATCGGTGCGGCTGAGGATGTCGGCGTCTTCTTGGCAATCTGTGGAAATATTCAACAATATGATTTATGTTCATTGCTCATTTTGTTCACACATTTACACTTAACATTGGTGGAAAATGTTTAATTCAAATGGGATTCTTTAGAGGTAAATATAATCAGTACTGCCACAGCTTTAGTCTAGTAAGTTTTTTTGTATCTTCATCTCATTGAGTTGATTTCAAATCTTTAAACCTTGTGGAGGAGAATTCATCGGACAGTTTATGAAGCTGTAAATCAATGTCCTGGTAAAGGACCTGATCCACTTAACGATACAGGGGATTGCATCAGTGCCAGTGTATCAAATGTGTGCACTGTGTACTTTAATGAAGAGGGGTTAGGGGGTCAACATACATGGACTGGTAGTGGAAACAATCATTTTGGGTAAAACAGCAACAATAGCCTGAGATGTATGATGACATTTAATTCCTAATCATGTATAAATTCCTGAAACTCCCCTTCAGAGGCGACTGAGGTCCTGAGAGGGGTCTCAACACTGAACACTTTTAATATCGTATCAAAAACTTACCTTTCTACTTAGTTTATGGCTGTGTTTGTTTTGTGTGTGAACGCACTTCTATCTGTATGTGTGGACATACGTATGTGTGATATCATTTCACAGTTGCCTTCTATGATCATTTTGAGGTTGTTGATTTTCACTTCATGTGAAGCACACCGTGTTGTCCTATGTTTAAAATGTGTTTGAACTGGCTTCTTTTCATATCAACATCAACATATTAGCATGCACAGAATCGATCCATGTCCACATGAAACACACACAACCAGACGGAACTATATGGAGTCTTCAGCACAGCTGCAGTTATGAGCATTAAGTAGAGATGCACAGATCCACTTTTGTTTTCAGTTCTGATCCGATTTCGTTACATATGTACCAATATTTTTATATCATAACTTACAATGTTGTTGTTGTTGATATTATGTGTAATGCTCCACAAAGCTTTAGTAAACCCAGCATTGCATTGTACCAGATTCACAAACAAACAGGAAGAGACACCAGCTGTCAGGTTTTTCAAAGCAAATATTTTAAACTGTAGTGTAAGAATTGTACTTGTCCCCCCCCCCCCCCCGCAGGACCAACCTTCGGTCCTGGGGGGACGGGGCCTTCTCCATTGCAGCTCCCCCCCTCTGGAACTCTCTCCCTAAAAACATCAGAGACTCCCCCACACTCACTTCCTACAAGAAATCCCTAAAAACTCACCTTTTCATCACCGCCTACAACCACTGACTCTCAGAAAAGCGCTATATAAATCTAATTTATTATTATTACTTTTTAACACATAGAAGGAGCTGTTCCATCTCGTCTGAACATCGTCATGGAGACCATTTGTGGGCACTTTTTTGCACTTCAGTCTGAACGTCTTCAAAGAGAGACTGTGCGCGAGCTGAGAATGTTTAAAGTGCCCGACCATCTTTCTCGATCAGTGACGTGGATGGACGGTCCCATCTCTAGCATTTAGGATGAATTCAAATCAATAATTGATCTTCAACAATTTCCCAGATTTCCAGTTTGTGGCCTGGCAAAATCTGCATTCATGTTTAAAAATATATATATTTCAGAACTTCGCTGTCTATCTCTTTATAACATGTGTTCAGCTTTGTGCAGGCCACTGAACTCTTACAACGCACCTCTGCTTATCTTTGCATTACTTTACAACTAAAACACAGTTTGTTTACAGTGAGCTCCACCTGACGGACTAAAGCTTAAACATACAATAATCACTATACTTCATTTATCAAGTCTGTGGAAAATGATTGAATGCATGATTCAACATAAAAATTTCAAATAATAGCAATACCTGCACAGCCTTAAGCTGCTGGGCTTGTAATGTCGTCAGCTGGTTGCCAGCAGTCGCCATCATTGGCTTCAGTTCCGTCCTCCCACCAATAGTCACCACTTTATACTGTGGAGCTGCAGATTTATTGTCTCCTGCAGCCAGCGAAACACCGGGCTTGCTGCCTGTGTGGGGTAACTGCAGCACTATAGGCTGCCCCGACTTTCCTATTGCTGTGACCAAAAGTTTCTGCCCATCCTGCTTTATGATCTGCGGCTGCATACCTGCAGCTTTTGCGGCTTCAGAGGCCTGAGCCGAAGCCACCTTGTTGAGAATGATCTGGTGGTTTGCGGCTGAGATGGTGAACGGAGCAGAGAGCTTCTGTAAGCCGCTCGTAGTCACACTGGTCCCTGTCAAACTGTCTGTAGTTTTTGTGGTGGCCGTCGAAGTAGCCATGGCGGGTTTGAGGGTAAAACGAGGCGAGGATGTGCTGGATATCGAGACAGGTAGCTGACTGACAGGGGTGATGCTGAAAGTAGAGTCTGTGGTGAGGGACGTGGTCACAGCCTGCGTGTGTCCTGTTGAAGAAGTATCCAAACAGAGGCTGAGATTTTCTGAAGCCGCCACAGGGGTATCCGTCTCCATCGGGACTGACGTGTCCGCGCTGGGCTCTGGCCTGGCCGTGGTGCTGTCAGGTTGGGACTGAGGGATGTCCTCGATGGCCTCAGTGTCCATGATCTCATCAGGAAGGAGGCTGTTGAGCTCTGGTGACACCACATCCATGATGCAAAGTCTCAGCTCTCTGGTGAAACCCAAAAAAACAACAAACAATGAGTTTTCTTTGTAAATGAATGGAAAAGCTTGATTGCCCCTATGAGAGGTTGCCTTGAAAAACACAAGTGACAAAAGCTGTTGACAACAATACAGACAGGAACACACTTTAAACAAAATCTTTTTTTTAAAAACAACAACAACACATCGTTTTCGGATCTTATGTTATGCTAACAAAGTTTTGTTGTGTTCTTTTAAACAATGACAACAAAGAGTATCTATCTACAATTTGTTGTGATTCTTCTTAGCCTCTGACCCCCTGTAGAGGAAGAAGGGGTGTTTTTTGTGGAAATTAAGTTGTTCTGTATGTCATTTTAATCTAAACATTTACATACATTATTTTATTGGGGTTTCATCAATTATTATAACAAACATTATACATTAAAATATATTGGTCAGTCTGACAGCAAGTACAGAGTTTAATGAAATGGAAAAGATGAATAAAAAATAATAAAAAACATATGCGCACATACACTTCAGCTGATTTACTGTAACAACAATAGATTGTAGATCTATTTTTATAGTTTAATCCAGGTTACTCTGTGCCCTAACCATAGTCCTTAGTTTTGCTGAATTTTACCTACATTTAACTCAAGAAACTCCATAAGCAGAAAAATATATATATATTTTTTTTTTTACATTTAAAATGTATGCAAGATATTCCACAGCAACACATGTTTAGAGGAAGCAATTACATATTTTGACTTTGTTACTGTCTTGAATACAATATATTCACGTTTAGAGAGAGCTGTTCCCAATAACAAGTTTTATTTCGTAAACATGTGAGTGTTAATCAATATAAAGGGGGGGGGGGTTACTAAGAGTCACGCTGAGGCTGTACTCATCTTGACACAGACTGACAGCTGATGCAGGGTTAGCTAGGACACACACACACACACACACACACACACACACACACACACACACACACACACACACACACACACACACACACACACACACACACACACACACACACACACACACACACACACACACACACACACACACACACACACACACACACACACACACACACACACACACACACACACACACACACACACACACACACACACACACACACACAGGAACAAAGCGACCAACAGAAACACAACTGCACACATGTCTGTCTTAACCTGCACTAAAGTAAAAGTGGTCCTGGTTCGGGTTAAGAGTGCAAAAACAAACAAAAAGAAAAGAAGCGACAAAGCTGTTTGCTGGCTGCGTTACTATTTCAGGCCGGGGTTGGATTTCGAAAGATCCGCCATTTTTACCTCGTCATCAACTCTGCTAGCGCCCCGGCTAACACCTAGCTGCAGAGACTAAAGGATGTATTTAATATTATTATTAACATTAACCCTAAGACACTTTTGCACGCATTAATAGCCCGTAAAGAAGTATAGATAAATGATATAGTAAGATAATAAAGGCTGGTGCAATCTTAAGTGCAACTAGCAGGAACCTAACTATTTTAGCAGACTGACAACGTAAACAATGATAGCTTTAAATAATTCCTCCTATTGCTATTTTCATATAGATCTTTATTTAAACAAATTTAATTTTTTTTTTAGAAAAGGCACATTTATTTTTAAATATAGTGTACATGCAGTATTATTAGAATCATGACACTATTTATTCTATTACAAAGATTAAAAACAAAAAAGATTATACCGTGTTAAGTTATTAAGGGTATGTTGCCAAGGAATGACAACAACTAGGTAAATGTTACTAAACATTAATGTCAAAAAACAAATTACCTAATGTACAAAATAAAATATTGGTCTTTTTTTCCCCACAATTTACGTATTGCACATGAATTTATTTGGCTATATTGTCGATTTAATACAGTTTTAAGTTCGAACCATTAGTTCCTGTCAAAGAAAAGTCACCTAGTATAGTTCAACAAAGAAAACACATATTTAAGCTTATTTATTGAGTCAGTGTTGAGTGTGTTTAGATTGAAGGAACGACTTAAATCTCATTAACAAACCAAAGTCAGTGACTCATTTATAGACTACTCTAACAAAAACAACCCCAGGGAAAAAATATAATTTAGTAAAATCCAGAGGACTAGACATCCTCCAAGTTGTATTATTATTACTATTTAAATTGTATTATTTTGGTATTTTATGTGTTTTTTACATCTTATCTTTTATTTATTTAGTATCATTGAGTTTGTTGTGTTGGTTTGAGGTGTGAATAAAAATGTCTCAGATTGTTGTTTTTTTTATCTGTATTTAAAAAAAGAAAAAAAAAAACAATAAAGAGAAGTTAAAAAAACAAACAAACAAACAAACAAAAAAAAACTTCCCAACTTGGGAACACCGACCATCAGAGGAGAACTTGAATGCAGCATTAGCTCATGTTTTTGCAGCAATGAGCCAAGTTAGTTGGCCTTTTCCAAATATAAACGGCAACATAAACGGCATATTCTGAAGTCCTATTTTTATTTATTTTTTCAGTCAAAAAAAACTTAAAAGCCCCGTTTTCAGACAATGTCAAATACAGAAGGACGTTTTAAGCTACAACTACAACCAAATTCCCTGCTGGTTTTTATATATATAATGTCAGCATTTACCAAAGGAGAAGTAAACGCACCACCGTAATGACCTATACGTGTCTCTATGTTCCTTTTAATATGTTTTTACTGCTGTTTGCGGACGCTGTGTGTACACTGAGCTGCTGGGTCAACCATATGTTATTCTCTGTAAGTACGCCCTAAACTTTATAAATTTAACTCTAACTGCTGACCCTCATTACAGAGAGTATCAAACCCATTTTTGCTCGTCATTGCTGTCTTAACCTTACCCATTGTTATCGTTATCATCATCATCATCATGATGATGAAGCCAGACCAGCGGGCAGGACAACTGTACTAGCAAACTTGCTGAGCTCGCTAACCCAGGCTAGCTAGCACAACATTATACCTCAACATTTGATCACATTATAGTGCTAAGCGTCCCTTTTTAACGCGCTGCTATGAATCGCGGAGTAAGCGAACAAACTTGTGCTTACCCGAGGGTTTCACGCCGGCCAACGTTTCCAGATAATACGCGGAAAGGAATAGGCGATTGTTCAAAATACCGCGCCGAGCGCCATTCCTCCCTGACATTTCACAAGTCGACCACGCCCTCCGCGCCCTACGTCACTACTGCGTATTTCTTAAAGGCGCAGCACATCATTTTTAGAGTTCGGCGGATCAGAGGAGACATGGTTCGGATAAAGGATGAATAAAAAATAAATGAAAAATACGTTTTTTTTTTAATTAGAAAGTTATCCGAAGGCAAGAGCCGTATTTTGTATTACTTTCACAACAAAATAAATCTCTAAAATAAGAATAAAAAACGCTTCCTTAATAAAGGATACATTATTATTATTATTACAAAAGTAAACCTAGCCTATATAGTTGGCCTATTTTACTTTCTGAAGATAAAAGGCTGCTAATGTTGACATTAACTGTATTTAATAAATCAGGGAGAAGCTCAGTGACTGATATGCTCCAGTCAGTTCTATTAAGAAAGTAAAAGAGTAAAAAGGAACGAATTAAAGCCCAAGAAAAAGTCATATCACACTGTAAATACCCCAATACTAGTTCAAATCTCCCATCTAAATGACATTCATGGTTAAGAAGTATAATATCCTTGCATTATTGTGACTTGTGCATTACTGTGAATCGGAATTTAATGATGGCAAGTTCTGTTTGAACTATTATTGCAACCCTGCGCGGGTTTATTTAAATGTTCTTGGTGTGTCTATTTTTTTTTTAAATTGTATGTATGGCTAGGCTATAGTTTATGGAAGCCCATTTACGCCAGTTAAAAAAAAAGTCATAATAAAGTCATAATAATGAGATATAAAGTCAAAATTATGAGATAAAAAGTCAAAATTATGTGATATAAAGTCAAAATTATGAGATATAAAGTCGAAATTATGAGATATAAAGTCGAAATGATGAGATATAAAGTCGAAATTGAGATAAAAAGTCGAAATTATGATATAAAAAGTCAAAAGTATGAGATATAAAGTCAAAATTATGAGATATAAAGTCGAAATTACGAGATATAAAGTCAAAATTATGAGATAAAAAGTCATAATAATGAGATAAGTTAAAATAATGAGATAGAAAGTTGAAATTATGAGACTTTATTATTATTTTATTTTTTTCACCGGCGGAAATGGGCTTCCATAATAGTTTGATCTCTGCAGGGTTCTTTTAGATTTTCGTGCGGGTCAATAGAAACATAGAGATGGTTGAGTTGACAGGGGCTCTTTTAAGATGTAACACATGGAATAAGTTGAGTAGTTAAAATAATATAAATTCATAAAATTAGAACGGTGATTTTATCTTGTAGAAAGTACTTGTACATAAATGTTGCCTGTTTATGTACATTTTTTATTTTCTTGTACTTGTGGTGTGCTTTAAGTTCTAATTTGTAAAGTAACAAGACAAAAAGATTAAAAATAAATAAAAAATAAAACATTTTCTTTGCCTTGTTTTAATGTATTTGTATTAAATGGATTGAGAAGACAGATTGAAGTACGAGTACCACAAACCAGTTGTCAAGGCGACCGATGGAGCTCCGCGCGCTGCCGGGCACAGATCCGAAGTCTCGCGCCCCTCTTGGCACCGGAAGTCGGAGTTGTTGACACTCCGACGAGCGACGATGGCGACCGAAGTGCGGCAGGAGCTAGCACAGCTGATGAATTCAACTGGATCTCACAAAGATCTCGCCGCCAAGTACGTAGCTCTAACCACAAGGCACATATCACGTACTAACAGTCGACATGTGCTTTTCTAAAGGAAGAAAGTGAACGCCTTAGCAGCTGACAGCGGAGCATTCAGAGAGATGTGACAGGAGCAGCTAAGCTAACGTTAGCTAATTAGTTAGCATCAAATTCACCTAAATAAACGTAAATCTTTGATTAAAGACCTAAGGGGGTTTTTTTAAACACAATTTAAACGGATTCTCAGATGAAGACGTGTTAAAGCGGGGAGGCTAGCTTGCTCTTTGCTGTCATATTTATCATTTTAGTTAGCATCTAGCTGCTAACAGAGAGAGGTGAGACTATGAACAACAAAGATTTAAAATAGTTTGAACTCCAATTAATATTTGACAGTACATAGACAATTAAGTCATACTAACAGGAAGGTGTTGTTTCCAGTTTTATTAATTTGAATTTATTTATTTTAAATAGGGAAAATGCAATTTAACATAATTTAAATACAAAGCATGAAACTGATGTTCTGCACAGAGTTTATGGATATTGCTAATTTCCAACTCGTGTCCCCAGTTGGGCCTTTGTGTAAACAAACAGATTAAAATGTTTTTTTTTATTTAACCAGATAAAGAACCCACTGAGGTCAGGATCTCTTTCACAAAGGGGGGGGGGGGTGACCTGGCCAAGAGGTCAGCAGCAACATGTGACAATGAAGTGACAGATTAACAAACAAAGTGTTTTCAGTAACGGAAAGAAAGTGTGTGAGCTGTGACGCAACAAAAAAACAAATAATTTAAGATTTTAAAAACACATGTGCTGTTTAATAGTCTCACGCTGTCTGTCCCTCGAGGGAGAACGGAAAGCTCCATGTGGAATAAGTTCAGGGAGTTTTAGTTCAGTCTGTAGAGTTTTCCATGCCGAGGGGGGAAGCAAAGCTGAAATCTCTTTTTCCTAATTCAGTCCTTACCCGAGGAACAGATAGAACAAGTGTGGTACAAGAACGCAGGGCATAGCGACTCCTGGTTCTCCGTAATAAAGCACACAAATATAAAGGACTCAAGCCTGAAAGAGCCTTATAACTTAGGGTCAGCCAATGTGCGTATCAAAATCAAAATGTACAACATTCAGTTACATAAAACCCCATAACACGATGTGAGGATACATTAAAATACATGTACAACAATACAAATGCTATAAAGCAGTTTAAAATAAAGTTTGAAGATACTATTTAAACGTGGGTACAGCTCTGGCTTGCTTTGAGCATTTCACCTGTTTTGCAAACGATTTTAGATAGATCGATAGAATCTTTATTATCATTGTATACAAGGACACAACGAAACTTTGTTAGCAGCAGTCTTCAACAGCAGCGTTTACAAAAACAACAACAACAACAATATATTTGTGGTGATGTGAGAGAGAAGTATGCAAAAAGTGGCCAAAGAAATTGCAATGATAATAATAATAAATAAATAGACAGTTGTGGTGACTGAAAGAATATATACAGTTATTATTTTGCAGTGACTGATTAATTAAACAAATATAAATATAGAGATATAGTGCAAATAAGTGAAGTTATAGTGCAGTGACAGAGTATATACAGTTATTATTGTGCAGTGACTGGATGAATGAATAAATAAATAAATAGGTAGTTTAAGTTAAAGTGCAGTGACTCAGTAAATAAATAGACAATTTTACAAACAGACACATTTAAGTCTGAGATTAATTTTATTTCAGGTGTTTAATGTGTTCCAGAGTTTACAGAGAAGGAGAAGGCTGATTGACCAAACGTAGACCTACGATGCTGTACGCTACAGTCTCCATTCACAGTGCTTCTCGTTACCCTGTTTCCGTCCTGTCTTTGAACACATCTGGAGAGAGGTTCAGGGGCCAGATTGTTGATACGTTTAAAAACAAGTTTGAGGAAACATAAATGCATAAAAGCTCTCAAAACTCAGTAGATTGTGTTTTTTCAGTATGTGACAGCGATGCCACCGGACAGGTTTTTTTTGTCCATTTTTTTCAGGGTTTTATAGTGATGAGAGGTTTCTGATTGTAGAGGGTGAAGCTTGTGACCAAACTGTCATACAGTATGAGAAATGAGAGAAAATGATTGAATGCATGAACACCTGTGCTGCTTGAGTTGATATGTAGTGTCTTATTCATTTAAAGCAGTTCAGCTTGTTCTTGATTGTTTTTGGGATTTTATTTACGTGTTTATCAAACTCGAGTTGTGGATCTAAAATGATTCCTAAGAATTTAAACTCACTAACTTCCTCAATGGCTCAACAAAGGCTGTCAATTTGTTGTTGTTTTGTTTGTACTGGAGGTTGTTGCAGAACATCAGCCTTTAATTTCATTTTTTAGTTGCATCTTGAAAATGATTGTTCTTTCTAATCCAAAATATCGTTTCCAGATATCGACAAATTTTGGACAAGGCCATACAGTTTACAGATGCAGAGCAACTGGAATCCTTGAAGGCCTTTGTTGAAGCAAGTATGCAGCGCCTGCTTTCTTATCACCTTTTTTTTTAAATGTTTTAGAACATCTGGATGTTAACAGGTTATGATAAGTATTACCGTAAGTGACCATAAGTATTTGTATCTGTCTTTCACAGTGGTCAATGAAAATGTCAGTCTCGTCATCTCGAGGCAGCTGCTCACTGACTTCTGTACACACCTGCCCAACTTGCCTGATGCCACAGCTAAAGCAGTGTACCACTTTACCTTGGAAAAGATTCAGCCAAGGGTCATCTCCTTTGAGGAACAAGTAACTACTCTCACAGTTTCCTACTCTCTGAATGTGCTGTTGATCATTGAATCCGCTCAGTAAATAACTGTTATTGAACTTTAATAGTTTTAAAATGATGTTGTTTTCTTTTCTCAGGTAGCCTCAATAAGACAGCACTTAGCAACCATTTATGAAAAGGAAGGAGACTGGAGAAATGCTGCCCAGGTTTTAGTTGGTATTCCCCTGGAAACAGGACAGAAGTAAGTAAGCTGCTAGTAGCTTTTCTAAATGTTTGTGATATATTTCCAGGTCTATAAATGCTTTTGTCTCCTTTTTTAGGCAATACAATGTTGACTATAAGTTGGATACATACCTGAAAATTGCACGGCTCTACTTAGAGGATGATGATCCAGTGCAGGCAGAGGCCTACATCAACAGAGCCTCATTACTCCAGAATGAGTCCTCAAATGAACAGCTGCAGATACACTATAAGGTATTCAACCCTCATGTGATTTCGCAGTCCAAGGTTGTAGATTGGTTGTACTCATCAGACTGAGCAAAAATGAAACATCATGGAGACTTATGGAGCAGTAGATGATATCTGTAGTGTCTGGCTCAGTGTTTCATGTTGTTCATCCTCTTAGGTGTGCTATGCAAGAGTTCTGGATTTTAGGAGGAAGTTTATTGAAGCTGCACAAAGGTACAACGAGCTGTCTTATAAGTCAATTGTCCACGAGACTGAACGTCTGGAGGCACTGAAACATGCCCTGAACTGCACCATACTCGCCTCTGCAGGTAACACAAACGTGTTTAGGTTTTCAAAGATCATCCAAATAGTTCAGATCTGTTTGTCTCATACAAAAATATCGTCATTTGTTTTAGGCCAGCAGCGTTCCCGGATGTTGGCGACTCTGTTTAAGGATGAGCGCTGTCAGCAGCTGGCTGCTTACGGCATCCTTGAAAAGATGTATCTGGACCGTATTATCAGAGGAAACCAGCTACAGGAATTTGCTGCTATGCTGATGCCTCACCAGAAAGCCACCACAGCAGATGGTGAGTTAGGAGCCCGATTCAGACTGCCAATTCATGGCCCCTGTGACGTTTCAACTTCACTGTGTGTGGCAAAGAGGTGTAAAGGGGGAATAAAGTGATTACACCTCTGTGCTGGCTTCAGAAGGGAACAGCAGGGAGAGCAGTCTGACTCTGGAAACACTCATGCTGTGCTCTCTCATGCTTCCCATCACTGTAATGCAATGTGAAATCATAGACTGGGACACCAATATATCGCCATTGCAGAATCAAAATGAAGGTACAAAGGCATAACGATGGCAGAGCTTTGTTACTGCGCTGTTTCAGAAACACACTCTGAAAGATATTTAGCTTTACACGGCGTGAACCTTTAAATGCACAAAGTACATGTTTCCAACATTCTGATCCTGAGGATTTACATACAACACAAAATGACAAAAAATGAGCATGAGTAACTGAAGTGTGTTTTCTCAGGCTCCAGCATTCTTGACAGAGCTGTGATTGAACACAACCTCCTGTCTGCTAGCAAACTCTACAACAACATCACTTTTGAAGAACTAGGAGCACTTTTGGAAATCCCTCCGGCTAAGGTGACAATGTCTCTAGATTCTTTTTTTTTTTTTAACCTAGTTTTAACTTTTAGAGTTTTCTGCAAAGAAATACTTTGAAATGACTTAACTTTATGTTCTTGTAAAACAAATTCAAACAGTTGACTACCGCAGCAGTATAAAACTGTTGTGTTTCCAGGAATATTACTGGAGGTCATACAGCTTTCTATTGAGGACGTTGTTAGTTATTGAATCATACTTTTTTCTTTATTATCGAATTATTGTACTTGTACAATTTTGGTTTGTGTGAAATATTCTTTGTAGCTTTACATATGGGGATTGTGTAGCTTTTCATATCTCATAATCCACTGAAATGTTTGTTTCCTTTGTTGTCCTCAGGCTGAGAAAATAGCTTCTCAGATGATCACTGAAGGACGCATGAACGGCTTCATCGACCAGATAGACAGCATCGTACATTTTGAGAGTGAGTTACCATATCCAATGTTTTTTTTAAGCAACATCTGATCTTAAGTACACGTTTTAATCTGACATGACAGTTACGTCATAGTTAAGCTGCGTCATTATCAGCTGTGATTTTCCTTCTTTGACCCAAGTTCCCACATATTACACTGAAACAGTAACTTGACAGGTTGCTCTATCAGCCACATGGCTTCTGTTATTTTATTTATGTTTTGAAATGCGAGTCAACCCTCCCTATGTTTTGAAATCTTTATAGAACTTTTGTTTGAGTTAATATTTATGCTTTAATGTGATCAGTGAAAGCTGTTTCAATTTCTTTATATTAGGATATTTGTATAATAATCTGCGGCCAGTAGAGGGCAGCGTCTACAAATAGAAAAAAAATGACATAAAACAACAAGGCATTTTCAATTCAATTCAATTCAAAAAAACTTTATTTGTCCCCGGGGGGCAATTCAAAGGCACACAGAGCAGTAAATTAACAACAGTGCAAGTAAACGAAACATTTTAACCTAAATATAAAGTGTCAATTTAAATACAACTTAAAGCTTAAACTTAAAATACAAAATATAAAAAGAGTAGATATAAGTGGACAGTGATCGGACTAACAGATGAAAAACAGATGTAACCAGAACTATGTGCAGTAGTGACCAGATGTAACCAGAACTATGTGCAGTAGTGACCAGATGTAACCAGAACTATGTGCAGTAGTGACCAGATGTAACCAGAACTATGTGCAGTAGTGACCAGATGTAACCAGAACTATGTGCAGTAGTGACCAGATGTAACCAGAACTATGTGCATTAATAAATATATATATACAGAGCTGTGTGCAAGTAGGCTAAATACTAAATGATAAGTTATTAAGGTGCATGGTGAATAATGGAACAACAGAACTAATATAAACAATATAACTGTAAAGGTAATAAAGAGATAAATAAAGTGACCGTAGTGCAATGATGGATAAGAAACAACAGGAATAAAGTAACCAGAACTGTATGAATACTGAAATAAAATGGATAGAATAAAGTGATGTAGTGCGTGAGAGCAGATAAAGCAGAGGCTGTTAAGGTGCATGGCAAATATAAAGGAAGTAAAAAAGCAAATTTCACAGCTGAGAGTCTGTGTTGGGTGAGAGGTGTTGCTGTCTGTCTTATTATTTTACTGTTTTATTATTTGACTGTTTTATCGAAAGGGGAAGTGCTGTCATAGAGCAGTCATTTATGGTTTCATGTGTATTTTATACATGCAAATTTTCTTGTTTGCCTATAATAAAATGTAAAATGAAAAGATGTTCTGGTTTCTAATTTGATTTCTTATCTCCGGCAGCTCGTGAACCTCTTCCTACCTGGGACAAACAGATCCAGTCTCTTTGTTTCCAAGTCAACAACCTGTTAGAAAAGATCCGGTCGGCCGCTCCGGAGTGGGCCGCACAGGCCATGGAGACCCAGATGACCCAGTAAACATCCCCACCCCTTCTAAACAAATATCCTGCTCCCTCAGTCTGCCCTTTAGTGTCGTCTTCCTGGTCAAAAACATCACCACTGATAGAAACGCCCACGAGGAAGTTCTGGATCACTGATTAGAGTTTTCAAAGAACACTTTTATTACTCTTGTCCACTGGGAATCCTCTCCAACGTGTCTCGATATTTTAGATCTTTGTCAGGCATAGCTGGAAGAAGAGGAGGGGCATTACGTATCATTTAGGTGTGACTTTATGATATTTACATGGCATGTTATACGTTTGAATACGATGATTCAGATAGTTGACGTGCAGTAAGGTCAGAAAGAGGTGAACAAAATGATCCAATTGGTTTGTTTCAGCTTGTCAGTTCCAGCACACTCGTGTGTTTTAAATGACGCAGCAATATCTGTTTAATGGTTCTTGATTTATGGGGTCACGTAAACCTGCTCGCTCCACATTTATAAAATTTCCTCAAAAAGAATTAAATTCAAATGTAAGAAAGTGTTCAGCCTCTTGGTCGTCTCATTCAAGTCTGTTTTCTGATGTGTTACTCTTAAATAAAATGGTACAACTTCATATTAGCATTCACAAGACAAAGTATTGCAAGGCAGGATTTTTGGCGAGCAGCAGTTTTCTTATTGATTTCCTTTGACTAGAAAGTTGTGCACTTAAAAAAATCAGATGTTTTTGACATTGTGTAAAATTGCAGAACTTAAGATGATTATGGGAAGTTCTTGAATGGGAAATTAATTTCTGTCCTCTGTCCATTGAACGGATACAATGTGTTCTCTTGCTTGCACACTCACTCTTACATTTCATTTATAAAGCGTTTTTCAAGTACTCGGAAGACCTTGGACGTTAGTTAAAAATGTAAAGATCGAAACAACATCGAAGGATCAAACTAATAGACATTGTAACATTACACACAGGTCATTTAAGCAACATATAAAAACACAGACAGCACGTTGTGTATCAATTCCATTGTTACGACTGCTAGCAGTCTAACTTGAATAAAAAGATACAGAAAGAAGAATCTTGTTTAATATTCCCCTCTAACAAGACATTAATTATAAATAAGGCCCGACCGATATGAAGGTTTTTGGGGCCGATATCGAATATCTGATACTGATATATCGGCCGATATCTTTCTTAGATCTATGTTCGATCTGTAGAGATAGATATAGATAGATATTCAAACATGCTTTGCGCTGGTGGTGCAATGGTTAGGGCGCGCGTCCCATGTGTTGAGACTCTCATCTCAAGCAGTAGGCCCGGGTTCACTTTCACCCGTGGCCCCTTTCCACATGTCATTCCCCGCTCTCTCTCCCTGGTTTCCGACTCTATCCACTGTCCTCTCTCTGCATTAAAGGCACGAAAAGCCCAAAATAAAAAAATAAAATAAAATAAAAAACATGCTTTGTGTTGTTCCCTCAAATTTAGTTATCAAAAACTTGTGGAAAAGATTTATTACAAAGACAAGATGGTCACTAAACTGGAAAGTAACTGCATTTACGTTCATCACCGCTTTACTCTCTAGAGAGTGATGATGCTTGTTGTAATTCATACATCATACTCTGCTGGATGACAGAGAAGTGCTAGTGTAATCCAGTGAAACTCACATGAAATGCTATTTGACTGGTAAATAAGCCTAGTAATATCGGCGCATATCTGCGATAAAACTAGCTGATAGCGATAGTCACTGGATACGCTAATATCAGTCGAGCACTTATTAACAAAGCACAGAACTCCATAAACTAACATCCCCCTGTTAGTTCCTCCTTACCTTGCTGTACTTAGAGCTTCCAGTGCAGTCAATAAGAAAACTGGTCGTAATCAAACAGCAACATGTAATATCCCAAACTCTACAACAGATCCAAAATAAAGTAGAGAGCGGGAACAAACTTTTTTTAACTTATTAAAATCATTTTATTAAAGATGACATTAAAAAAAAAACATAACAATTAGTAACCATGTCAGAAGATCATCAGATGAATTTAAAAAACAGTTCAATAGTTCAACTGTCAAACGGATGTTAACAAAGGAAACAAGAACTGTTGGAAAACCATTTGAGGAATTGGGAAATGCTGTCTCCTGTCATGTGGTTTTTTCCCATAACAGAAACATGAACTTAACGACTTGATTTCGCAATGAAAGTCAACAGGACTCGTGTCCACATCCTGTCGGCTGATTATAGAAGAAAAAAAGAGTTTTTTATAGCAATCACACTAAATCATACTGCTGTTCTCCACCCTCAAGGTGTGCTGCTGAAAGCTAATATTTAACTTTATGAATGACATTCTTATTGTCCTCATTGGGTCAAAGTTGACATAAAAAACAAACATACTCAGTTAAATTAATTCAAATATAAGACTTCATTTGCAAATCTTTACGAGAGCATTTCAAGCAGACTTTTCTTGTGTCGTAGAATCTAGAAAGAGAAAATAAAAAAAGCTTACGTTATTCTCCATCATTTAACAGCTCAGTAAGACAACGTAACACACTGTGAAATAGTACATCCAAGTGTTTTCCAAGCAGCTTACCCAATCAGAAGATCCCCTGCTCCTTCCTGCGGTCAATGTCTCTCTTGAGTTGGCAGGTGGCGCAGACCGAACAGCACCAGGTCACCATAAAGTCATTACACATGGAGCCCTGAAATCATGAAAAAGAAAACCTAAGAAGGCGCAGCGATGATGAAAGGCACATTTCATCACATCTAAATCTCCTTCTATGGAGTCCAACTAACTTCCTGCTCTGACATCGTCTCAACTTTGTGAATTTATTCTGTTCAGTTTAAGTTTTTCCACACTTTATTCTTAAAATGAAAACAAGGCTATATTGTACCTGGCTCTCACACTTCTAGTCTGACTTTATTCTCATCATGTCAACTGTAGCAGGCGGGAAAAAAAAAAGATCTTCCTCAAACTGCGACACCACACACGTTGCACTTATTCTCTCTACAGTCTCAACTTTTGTTGTAACTTTGATCAACATTATGAATTAATTCTTGACACATGTATTTCTCTATCCTTAAACTCTTATTTACATTTTTTTTTCTGCTTTGTGACTTTTTCATTTTTCATTCTCAATTAGAAAAGTAAAAAAAGAGATGTTCCTCTTCCCATTTTTCTTTTTATTCCTTGAACTAATTCTGAAAGTCCCGCTTAATTAAAAATATGTCAACTTCATTCTCGAGCACTGAAATCTTCCTTAACATTTCAGTAGGTATAAACACCACTAATGGAAGAACTATACGATGCATTAATACTCATCTATAAAGTGGCTTCTTTACTGCTTTGACCTAAAGTCACCCAGCTCCATATTTGCTCTGCAAACTTACATTGATGTTGTATTTGGTCCTGTAGACGCTGCGGATGGGCATGCCCAGACCGCACAGGCAGCACTCGCCCATGTCACTGGCGATGCTGCAACCGAGGCACAAGTAGCAGCACAATCCATAACAGCCTGATGTAGGGGGGGGGGGGGGAAGAAATGCATTAAGAAAAAAAAAAGGAGAAATTCTTGCATACAGATGTGGTCTTAACTTTGGGATATCAGATTTCCCAGTAAAGATGAGTGCTCACAGGTTCCACAGTCGTCGCAGCAATCAAACACGCTGGTCTGGAATTCAGAGGCCTGATATGGTCCGGGTTGATTTCTCACAGCCATGATCACGGTAAATCACTGTGGGGATAAAAGCTTCTTCTTTTTACTAATGTTCCTTATCAGTAGTCTTTGTTTCACTTAATACGGAAGCTCGGGGACTTATTGATGGCCATTACTTCTGTATTTTCCAAGCAGAGAAAAATATAAAGTACACCTCTTTTCAGCATCAAACAACAAGGACAAAAGTTTGGTTATTAGTAGAAAAATCTTACCTGATGCTTGTGAAGTTGAAGGACAGTGGCAGATAATTTCCTGGATGTCAGATTAAGTGCGGTGGCAGCAGCAGCAGGATAAGGTTTTATTGCCTATCGAAGCAGGTGACTAGTCTGTTGGGAGACCCTATCACTATAACTCCCTCCCAAAGCACTTCCAGATAAGGTCACAAACACACCTACTCACTGCACTCAAGCTCAACTGTTTAGTATACTTCTCCTTTGTACTTCTGTTATTTCAGGGAACACTCTGTCACACAAACATAAAAGGTTTAATCTCATGGTTACAAGTGAAAACTGGTGGACAAATGAAACTAGAAAATGTTGATGAAACTTGAAATTTGAAGAATCTGTAATGCAACCTTCGACCTATCATTGTTCAACCAAGACCAGCCTCACTTGGTGTGGAGAAGTCCTTACAACTGAAAGTAGCTCTCCTAAATGTCAGATCGTTGACCAACAAGTCTTTTTTAATTAACGATCTAATAACAGAAAAAAGAAACTGCATTGTACATTCTTAGTTGAGACATTTATAGATCAAACGGACGCTGAAAAGCTGGTCCATGCCTTTATTTCAAGCAGACTTGATGACTGTAATGCACTCCTTACTGGCCTCCCCAAAAGAACCACAGATAAACTTCAGCTCAACATCAAATAAATGCTATGCAATGCAAACATTAAATGGTCAACATACAATGTAATGTTAAAACTCATCAACATGATATTCTCTCTTAACAGTATTGCTCCCAAATTGTTTTACTACTATACGTTTAAATAAGAAACTACCGTCTATCTGTGAGCTAGCATTAGTACAACAAAAAAGTTAACCGCTACATGCTGGGTGTTAAAAATACACACATTAAATGGTTTAAATCTATGTAAAACTTAATAAAGCAATATTCTACTTTAACACCAAATGGATCTAAAATGATTTAAGTATTTTTAAGTGAAACTTGCTAGGTATAATGTACATACAGTACATGGTTTGCAACATTTTCATGTAATGAATTTAAGCTAGCAGAGCTACTCGCTGCTTGATAAAACGGTGAAGCACAGACCACATGTCTACAGAATGAGGTCAGTAATACATATTTTAGACATCTCAACTTTTATTACATTAATTTAGTGTAACAAAGAATATCAGCTAGCAGTAGGACTGATTACTTTTACACTACATTTAAAAGATAGCCTAAATCTTCACAGCTGTAATTAGTGTTTTCTTAATTGCTTCCCGGCCAGTAAAAAAGTAAAAAGTAAGATTGATTGTTTTTATATGTCATAAATATTTAGACAGCCAACAACAATGGCGGCAGTAGCTCAGTCTGTAGGGACTTGGGCTGGGAACCAGAGAGTCGCCGGTTCAAGTGTTACAAACAGTAAGTTAACATTTAACTTTTCTACAACACAGTTAAAACTAATTATATCCAACCCAAATATTTAATTAAAGTCTTAAAACTACACTTTTTTAAATATACAACTATGTTTATTAGTTATTTGTCAGAGCAGTTAGACTTTGTCAGGGTTAGCAGAGAAATACATTAACAAAGTTTTATCCATAAACTGTAAATAAATGAGACATCCAGAAGAAATTAATATTACAAAGCATACAGTTCATGTTACTGTTCTGACAAAAAGAGGAATGTCTGTGTCTTATATTTACTGATGTCAACAGCGATGAGGTGAACATGACAATTGAAAAATAATTATTTAGTATTTTTATAAGATATTTGTTTTCTATTGAACCCCGTGAAGTCATGAAGTCTGTGGACAGTGTCAGCTTCACACCAAAAACTTTAAGGATTAGAAAAAATAGTGTTGAAGACTGGCATCAATTATTATGAGTTGCAGCTACCTTGTTCAATATTATTCCTGCAGATGTGGCTCATAACAAAAAAACAGCCTGAGCTGTCACATGTAGTTAACTGTACATTTTGTTTTGTCTGAGGCATTAATTGAACACCTTTGTATTTCTCCTATAGACACAGTGTGGATTATTGGTGACAGAGACAGAGGAAGAAACCTGAGCCTCAACAACATCTGTATGTGTTGGTTCTTCTGGGGTGGACTTCAGTTGCTTCTCTTCAACAGCTCGCTGTGAGGGAGGTCTGAGTGATGTCACCCACAGGCTGAGAGCTGGAGCTGAGGCGTGTTTTAAACCTCTTGACAAACCATTACACCGCACCCACCTGTCAAGCTGGTCAGCTACACGCCTTATCGTGAATAACTCTTATCCTTCATCAAATCAAAACTGATGAGTCATCAAAACATCCCCCCCCCCCCCCCCCCCGTACAGTGTGTGTCCATCGAGACATGAGCTAATCACACCTATTTGTTTGTTTTGTACCAAGCTGTAAACATGTTCATCTCTGCTGTAAAAACAGACTTTTTTTAATGTTGTTTTTCAGATTAAATAAATATTTCTATATAAATGCACTCCTTTATGTCTACTTATAAGTATACATTTCAGATTTGAAATGACAAGACTAAAATGTGCATTAATGCTCAACTCAATAGCTTAGGGAAGGAAGTCTACTTTTACACAACTTCTTATTCTTTCGGCATTTTCTTTTACCAAATACTAATGTAGTTCATTTCTGAAAGTGGGATGGAACAGAGTCATTGCAAAATGATGACCTTAAACAAGAAGCCCCATTCTTAAATCAAGATACATGGAGAGTAAATAAGATCAATAACTTGTGAATAAAAACACAGTTAAAAATGATTTAGAAATGTAGTCTTCCCTGATTAATATCACATAATATCAACTTCTCCCATCTAAACTGGACAAAGGGTTTTAAAATGGGAAGAAAATAGTTTGATTGCAAGTTGTTTGGAGGAGATCTATTTTTATTTGAACAGCATGAATACAGTCTTCCAAGGTGCAAACCCTCCTCCTCCTCCTGAAGCCTGTGGAGCTCCTTCATGTACTGCTGTCTTATCTGCTGGCCATCTTCTCTCAGCAAAACTTTGACTGTTGAAAAGTCATTCAGAAGAAGCCATGTGACATGGATCCAGGAGAACATGGACTTTTAGTGAGAGGTCTTCAGGATGGCAAAGAAAGAGTTTCATTAAAACATTTTGTTTGTTCTCATCTATTTTTCTGTATTCATCTGTGTGTAAGAGCACATTTATAAATTCAACAGTGTACTACCCAGACAACAAAGGTCCAGTATTCAGGTACAGGTTCAACATCTATTCAAAGTTAAGAAGATAAACATTATTGTAATCGTGCTGTTTTCAGCTCTCTCACTCACACAATGATATTCCACATCAAATTGTCTCAGATTTTGGGTGAGGAAAAATTAAGCAGTTTATTGCGGATAGTACTTCATCTTAACATGAAACAAATATAACCTGAATTATTTAAATCATTAACAGGTCCCAACTCTCTGTGCTTTAGTACAGAACATACAGTAACTCATTTATTATTAACATGAGCTCAGTACATGGCTGTATTCTTCAAACTATTTCTTATACTTTATATCTATGTGCTTTATATCTTATTTTCATTCCATATGTTATTTATATTTCTACAGCTATATTCTGTGTATGAGTTCAGTGAAAATGAATATGGTTATTAATATAGTTCTTAATGGTTACAGATGCTCTTACAAAGTGAATTTTTTAAAATTTGTTAACAGTTTGCTCAAATCTTCAGACACTACATCAACCATGTAACTTTAATGTCATCCTCTATAACCTACACAGCACATTAGGTTCAGTTCAGTTTATGTTACTGACGGATAATTACTACACAAAGTTTTTTAATGTCCACATTTACGTGGAGTAAAACATTCATCATAACGTCAGATAACCATATTTACAGTCTGTGGTTAACCACCGAGATGAACCTTTAGCTTCTAACATCACACAAACTCATTTTCAACATCTTAACAACAAACATTTCTAAACCATTGACTGTAAATAATGAGCTACACAGTTAGCCGACAAGCTAATGCTAAACAAGCTAGGTCCGTAAATATAAATACCGACACTGAGTAAGCAGTAAATATAACACTACTATATCACTTACCGAAGAAAACTGAAGCATCAACTTGTTGGATGGTCTGTTAACCGCACAGCAAGCCATGTATGTTGTCAGATATGTGTTAAACAAACTCTCCAAACGATGTAAAAAAGAGGAGAAATCAGACGGATCAAGCTGTTAGCCTCCTGACCTGCTGACCGCGCAGAGCTGTCAATCAAATCTGACACAACCAAATATGGGCATAGTCGTTTTCCTTAATAGAATAAAATCCGATGAGTTATAAAAAAAATTCACCCCCCCACAGTGTGAGGAGAAGGGGCCGTCAACTTCTCAGATATATCTCGTTTTTTGAACCAGGCTGTAAACATGTTGATTCCTGTGGTAAAAACAGGCTTTTTTGGCTGTGGGCTTATGGAACTTCCGGCGCTTCTGCAGCCAGCCTCAAGCGGAACCTCGAGGAACTGCAGTTTTTTGTACTTCCGCATAGGCTTCATTTTTCGAGACCGAAGGTTGCCCCTTGGTTGCGTGACTTAAAGAGTGTAAAAACATAAATTTCCAATCTAATCAATAAAATAAATCTGCTCTTAGGGTATTTTTATGGTCATAAATAATTAACCCGTGTCATCTAATCACGGGCATGGCTCCAAGGGTGTAGCCTACCCTACAACTTACCTTAATCCCTTACCTGAATGACTACATTTAGGATAAATGTTCATCAAAGTTCAGATAGATCAGCAGGTAAGACTCGACAACGTTGGTAGAAGGGCTTTTCCACATGAGTATAAAACAGGCAGAAAGTAGGACGTATGATTTCTTGACTTTTATGTTGTTTTGTGGGTGCACACTTTGCCTGTAGTCTTGTTATCTTGTTAAGTTTTCTGTAGTCTCATGTGGCTCAGTGTTGTTATATGTAGCCCAATAATGTTGATTTATCTCAAGTACCGGTAGGCTATATATGGTTGAAAGGAAATTAAAGACACTGCAATGTTATTATAATAGTTTTGCAATAGTTAGCGTTCAGTAACAAAAAGAAACTGCAGCCTCTAAAATAAGAAAATAGTTGGATCACTACCTCTCTAAATCATTTTTTAACATTATAACCTTTATGAAAGTAAGATTTATTGAAAGCTCTGCTCTATTAGACAAGGAAAAGCAAGTTTGTTTTTACAGGACCTTTCACCAGGCAATTCAATTTGCTTCACACAAGGTGAGGTAAAAAAAAAAAAAAAAGATTAGCAAGATTCCAACAGTCCAAATCAACTCCCAGATTTATTACTTGATGTTTCCATTTCAGTGAGATTGATTCTAAATGAGCACTGACTCTTGATCGCTCCTGTTTAGGCCTAAATAGAATTATTTAAAAATGTTCAATTGTAAACAAAAATTCACACGTCCAGGATTTAGTGTGTTCAATCCAGTTAACCAAGTTATCAATGCGACTTATATCATGCGGTGAGACGCTTAAATAAAGCTGTGTGTCGTTGGCATGTGAATGTTAAAACATGCTATAGGATTTCATGATCCAAGCAAGAGGGAGCATATAAATATTAAAGAGGAGAGGCCCAAGAATAGACCCTTGGGGGACCCCAACATGTAATTATTGTACGCCCAGATACATGACCACCCAGAGTAGCTAGAGACTGACACTATAAGAATGACATTATTTAGCTCTGTGCCCCTAATAACTGGCAACTGAGTATTTAAATTCCCTTTATATGTCCAATAAGTCATTCATAAGCTAAAAGGAATCCGGCATGGTAAAGCTACTTGTGTTGAGGCGCAATAAGACTCTATTATGAAACAAAATGTACAAAAAATCCAGAAAGCCCGATGCCTTTTGATGAAAAAACTAACTAATAACTCTACGATCCCCAAGTACAAGTAACATTTAATCTGTTGCATACTTCTTAAACATGCATCCAATCACTTGAGTATTTTTTTCATGGGGCAGCTGCTACTTTAATTCAACTATCAAATCTGAATGCATCTTCTTCCTACTAAAATGAACAAACTTTATCATGCGCTTTTCCTATAAAACAAATCTGGAGTATGAAAGTTATACAGCTGACACACCTTGTTATGACTCGCAACAAATTCAAAGAATACTCTGAGTCATTTGCCCTCTTACATAAATGTTGTTTTATCATTTTGTTTTCCTTGTAAAATCTTGGCTGAGAGATGTGACGCAACTCCTCAATCTTGAAAAACAGAAAGTTACCAATACATGACTCGTATGATAAATCTGAGAGAAAATAGAAAACCCTTTGTAGACTATATTAAAGTTAAGCTCAACGCCACACCATGCTTACTGTAACTACACAAAAGCTAGAGTCACACCTTTTTCATAATCATTAATTTAACGTTGCCATAGTAACCCATCATTTAAAGGGAAGTTTTGCTTCATTTTTCTATACCACTGCCTTTGTGTTTTGTTTAAAATGAGAAATAAATGAAAATATGTTTGATCAAAGAAAAATCTTCAAATATTTAAAAATCCTTGCTATGCTCCTTCCAGACACAAGATGGCGCTGCTTCCCAAAAAATAAAAAGGTAAAACCCAAGCTGTCACCTCCTGAGGCTGCTGTGAAGGGGAGCATGTAATGACGAGCTGACTGTAATCATATGGGCTCCTACATAATGAGCAGCTGTAACTGGAACTCGAGGAATAGGTATGATTTTCAATTTCCTACAGACTAAAGATAGACGTGGGCTAAATTACACCAAAAAACACACAAGGTTACCATTAAACTCCACTGCACAGCAGAGCAGACCCCCTGAAAGACTTTCACCCAAACTGAGCAGATCCACACATTTAGACATCAAACTTTGAATTCAAAGTGTTCATGGCAAACCATAAATGTATCTTTTCAGAGTCTGAGATGAGATGTCTTTGATGTTTTTTTCAGGATAAATCAGGGTTGAAGTAAAATCAGACAAACGTGTGCATGTTTCATTTGAGCCCCACAGCACTTTTCACAAGTTTAATTGAAGTTGGTGCCAAACAGACGTCAGAATGTGTTCTCTCTTTTCTGATATTGATTCTTGTTGATGTTTGTGGTTGCTGGGTGATCATCTAACATAGGACACATCTCAGTCTTATACCAACAGTGAAGTGCAGATTATTAATTAGAAAGCACTTTGACTCGAGTACAGCTGAAAGGCTGTTGATTATTTGATGACATCGGCAGGAGTACATTTTTAACTTTTTTAACTACACAAAGCTGTGGATTATTTTCCAGTTAAGATTTAACATTCCAACGTGATCATTACAGTTTTAATATGTTGCATTATGTCAACCCAATCACATAAAAAACGGTTATAAGTCGCTATTCCTTGACTTGCTCTAACATGTATGTTACACACATCATCACACCTGTATAAAGTAAAGACTTTGAAGAAGACCCGGTCAATCCTGGCAGATCACAGTCCTCCTTTGTCCGAGGAGTTTAAGTTGCTTCTGTCCGGCCGCAGATTCAGCGTGACAGCATGTAGGACACAGAGACAAAGGTCTTCATTTCCCTGCTGCCATCGCCTTTTTGAAACGACTAATGGTGTTGCTTTTTCACCTGTTTCTATCTATTGCATTTATTGTCCATTGGAACTTAACTTCTTAGTGTCCTTCTTATGTTGTATTGGCTGTATGTATGTTTTTACTGCTGACTGCAAAACAAATGTCCCTCTCACAGGGATGACAAAGACAACGTTGAACCTTGAACCTTCATCATAATACCTAAAACATAGAGTCTTGTGCAGGAAGATTGTCTTGAATGATCTTGGCCATATTTTTCAAAAAAGAGCCACTAAGAAGGCAAAGGCCATCCTGGGAGACCCTCAGCACCCTCCGCATGCAGAGTTTAGACTCTTGCCAACAGGGAGGAGGTTCACTTATATCAGGAGGGACAAATCAAACTGATATCTGAGGACATTTCAGCATTCATCAGCAGTTGGGATTTAATATAAGCTGTATGCATTGTTGTCTTTGTGTCTCTTATCTCCCTCACGTCCATCATGATGATATCAATGGGAGTTATGTTTTATATGTATGTATTTCAGTTTTTCTGCTGTTTTTCTGACGTGTATTGCCCGTATGAACCTCTGTTGCAAACCAAATTGCCCCTCGGGGACAATAAAGATTTTCCAATCCAAAATGGTGTAATGTAGTCTTCTCCATGATTAGTACCTTTTCTCACTCAGATCCCTTATTAAATTTAGTTCATCATTAAAAAGAGATAAAAAGTAACAGAAAAGAAGTAGCATCTGCAAAATGAACTTAAAGTATCAACATTATTCTGTAGAAAAAGGGGAAAAGTTATTAGTTTGTTTCTATAATGATACATTCATTTTGTAGACACATGTTGCTTTATGTTGTCCAGTGGTTCCCAACTTTGGGGTCTTGTCCCTCCAAACAGCCACGGGATGGATCTGAGGGGTCGTGAGATGATTGATGAAGAGAGGAAAGAAGAAGAAAAAAAACACATTTTTACACAGCTGGAAAGTGTTACGGTAAAATGAAGTACTTTTCTAAATGGAAATTTGAGTTACATATAGGTCTTTACCCTACTCAAGAATGTATATTTAACATTACTTTATACCCTTTTTCCCTACATAATTTAAATTGGTTGAAAAATCTATCTATCTATCTATCTATCTCTCTTTACACCCCTCAGATTGTCTTGAGGGGGTAACAGAGCAGAACTGAGTGTGAGCTCGTGTTATTTCAGGGCAGATAGACATGCGCACAGCTGATGAAGAGGCACATCTGCACTGACGTCACCCTCTGCGAAAAAGCTGCCAATTTGAAGCTGTCCGGACGGGGACAGACCCGGTCTTTCTCTCTCTCTCTCTCTCTCCCCCCCCCCCTCTCTCTCTCTCTCTCTGTGCAGTGTAGTGAGGAGGAGCAGCTCCAGGCCAACTTTAGCTGCTGTTTGCATGCACTTTTCTTAAAAAAGCAGAGCTGTGGCGGCTTCCTGAGGGGGCAGAACACCTCCTGCAACCTCAACTAACTTTTTAAGCCCCTCTGAGCCACAACACAAAGTCTAGATTATAAAGACGACAGATAGGCTGAAAATAGACCCTTCTGCTGGAACAAATCCAGCACTTTGAGAAGCTGAATAACTGTCTTTTTATTTTTTTTTCTGAGTGTGTGTGTGACAGTGTCTGAGTCTGAGCTCCTGCTCCGGTGTCTGGTCTGGAAGAGGAGACTCACAGTTTTTTTTTTTAGGAGGATGGCAGAGTCCAGAAGGAGATGAAAAGAGGAGAGGAGCAGCAGAGGTTTGTGTGCGGAACTTCAGAGCTGCAGAAGCCTTTTGTCCTGAGCTCTGCCTGCACAGTTGGGCCGGATCTGACAATGAAGATGAGCGTGGTAACTATCTGTTTACTCTGAATGTAGGACGATATCTCTCCCAGGTAGTTTGATCGGCGCACATTCCGTGCTTGTGAGCGGTTCAATTCTCCCCAGACTTTGTCCACAAAGCAGCAATTAGCCAGTTTAGTTGCTCATTTTTTGGCACAGCGAGTGTACGCCGAGAGTTTGGGGGGGCATTTTGCGTGGAAAAGTTTGCTACTTTCTTTTGGAAACATTTACGCACTGGATTGCAGCGTTAACAGCTCTGCAAAGTAACTTTGAACTCATTGACAGCTTGAAGCGTTGAGCAAAAACAGCACAGAAACGCATCGCAGTGATGTCAGAGTGCTTTTATTTCTGATTTGTAGGTCGCCCTGTGAGGCTTGTGTTTAAAGGTACCGGTGTAATAATGCATGCGGGCCGGCTGCCAACTGTCTGGGTCAGAGTGGCCAAGTAAGTAGCGCTCTGTCTGCCTGTCTGTGTGCCGGAGAGCAGGAGTACAAACTCAAGGAATATACACAAGGAAAATAGAAAACTTCTAAAAAGTTGTCGCGCAGGTTTGGAGTCCTGTCACAGCAGCCGTCTATCACCTGAATCCACTGACGTTTGTTTATATTCCGTCTTGTTTGCACATGCAGCCGTGAAAGCGCGTCAGTGAGTAAAAAAAACCCCACAAAGTGCACGAATGATATCATGTTTAATGCATCCATAAAAAATCGGGTTATAACGCCTCAGTTACGCTGTGCAGCCTCGTGTTGGTGAGAGACTCAAGTGTCACTCAAGTGGTTGAATATCAAATGAACAGTTACTTGGCACGTTGCAGATGTGACTGAAATCGGTGTTTTTAGTGGCAATGCAGCAGCTTCAAGTTGATGATGTGTTCAATGGGATATTTAACTGTATGTTGGATTATTATTCATTTGGAATAGATAATGCCTTCAACTCTTTATTAATCCATTGAAGCTGCGAGATTTACCGATTTTTTTTTTTTTTTTTTTTTTAAATCAGCCAGCAATTAATCAGCAGCCGTCATTGAGAACAGGTTAATGCTGTAGTCACTTTAAAGCAAAATATTCCCCAAGAAATTCAGATTTTTACTTTAAGAATCGTGATGATTTGCTGCATGTTGTTGGTTCATCATTGTGCATTGAGCATATTGGGTTTTTTTTTTTTTTTGCACAGTTGGTCAAATAAAATAAGAATTGTGAGAAGCTCATGTTTGGACCTTTAAAATTGGAATGAGCATTTTTCTTAACCTGTTTGACAGTCATCTAAAACAGAATGCTTCCTCATGAAACTTCCACTTTTGAGGTCATAGTCATTCTTTTACCCAGTAAAAATCTTTAACAATGTCTTCAGTAATATGAGAAAAATCTGCTAGTTGACGGGTCACATAACTGAATATTGAGCATTGGATTTGTACCGGTTGTTTGGGGGGAAAGCTATATGTTAGATATAACATTATATTCACATTTCTTTTTGTATTAATTATGTTTTTTCTCCATTAGGATGTAGTTTATTGCTTATAAATTGTTGAATAACTGAGAAAACGCTTAATACACTAAACTTTCTTATTCCATCTTATAGTCAGAAATCCGGAGAAATGTGATGTAATGTAATCAGCATCCTTTCATTGTGAAGCTGGAAACACCAGCTATATCATATTTAGGCCTAATAACACAATATGATCATCAATTATCTAACCAAAGTGTTTTTCTCTTGTTTAAGAAAAGATCCTTGACCCTTCATCTTTGCAGTGGATGACACTTTGGTTAGTACCAGGAGGTAAAAGAGGCGTCTATCCTCTGATTGATCTCTCTCTCTATCTCACAGGAATGCAGATGGATCGGTCAAGACAAGCTTCCAATGTAGAGCTTCCTGTTTGGAGTTACACCTGAGAGCGACCGTGTCTGATGGATTACGTTGTTTTCTCCGAGCTGCTGACATGAATCCAGAGGCCAGTGAGATGTGGAAGCACTCGCCCTCAGGAGAGCTCTGAGAACCTGGATGAGCCTTTCGAGCAACGCCCCGAACTTTCAAGTGAAGGAGACGAACCATGGACTTGTTATGGTGTGGCGTCGGACCCGTCGCATGCTTTTAGCCCGTTTGTAGCACCCCTCTACCCCTCACCCCATGTCACAGCTTCCCCTGAATAATGGAAATTTTGTGGAAGACGCTGTGGAGTTGGACACTGAGCCTGGTGATGATGGCTGCTTCTGAATTTCAAAGCGTCAACAGACTTTCACACAACTCTCAGGGTATGACCGGAGGATAGAAAGATCCTCCTTTTTTCACCAACAGTATGAACATACTCAACCAACCAACCAACCAACCAACCAACCAACCAACCAATCAATCAAATCAATCAGTGTTGGCCAGGCAGACGGCTCTTCACCAATGTGTCCGGTTCTGCTCAAGGTTTCTGCCTGTCAAAGGAAGTTCACTTCCAACTTTTGTGAAGTGTTTTTTTTTAAGATTAGGATTCATGTTTTGTGTCTCTGTGTGTGAATGTACAAAGAGTAAAGCTTACACCCACTCTTCATGTAAAGTGCAGTGAGATAACTTCTTTCCCAACAAAAGTTATCTCAGGACACTTTCCAAGAAGAACCAGCCTAGACTGTTCTTTCAAGAAATCACTTGGCAAAAGTTGCAAGAAGAGTCAGGCAGAAACCTTTTGAAAGATTACCAAAAAACTTTTGCCCTTTTCATGTGTTTATTTAGAGGACAGCACAATGAAAAGAGTCAGAAATAAGCGCAATGTGGGGGGTGACATATGGTAAATGGCGGAGGCTGGGGCCACCAGTTCAAGGGATAAAGCCATGAGTGGGTGAGCGGGTGTCCTATAGGCAGAAACCTTGTGCAGAACCAGACTACACAGGAGCTATATGACAAATTTGAATTTTTACTGCTAACAAAACAAATCTAACTGTTGATAATAATCGTAGCTTTACCTCATCGTCTCCTCTTCTCTCTCCTGTAAAAGAGGAATCCCTGTCCTACCTGCAGCACTACCAGCTGGCTGTCCCGGTGCGGGTGGACGAGAACGGAGAGTTCCTGAGCCACACCGTGAAGCACCACCGGCCGGGCCGACGGAGACGGGGCGCGGTGGACCCCATGATGGGACAGCCGCCGGCGTTAGACCCGGACCCCCCGGAGTCTCGCCTCTTCTACAGACTGTCAGCCTACGGAAGGCACTTTCATTTAAACCTGACACTCAACCCCCACTTGGTGTCGAAACATTTCACAGTGGAGTACTGGGGCAAAGAAGGGCTGGAGTGGCGTCACAATGTGGTGGAAAACTGTCACTATGTGGGATTCTTGCAAAATCAGCACAGCACGAGCAGAGTGGCGCTAAGCAACTGCAAAGGCCTGGTGAGTATGGAGGGGGGAAGTTTTGTAATCATTTAGATTTTCAGACTAATACCAACATTGAAGAGGAAAATTCACTGATCATCTGACACATAATGCTGTTGAGGAGAACAATGGTACCAGGGACAAATTAATTGAACTGTTCTCAAATTAATTTCTTAAAAAAGTAGTTAGTTTGACACTAAAACAGGATTAGAAACAAACAGATCAGACACACTTAAACCCACTGCTGCTGCTTGTCGCCACATAGCGGCGAAATTAGAGGATTTCAGCCTGCATCACAACATTTTGAGCTTGAATATTACAGACATTTTTTCAGGAACATACACAAATGTATCATTGTGGTGTCTTAGCAATCGCAGATAGATTTGAATAAGTAAGAGTTATGAGAACGACGACGACAAGTAGCAGCTGATGTTGTAAATTTAGAACCGTCTGTTGCTCTAAACGGGCAGAAATCAGGCCCGAGTCCCCGGTTCTGTGTTTCCCGCATTACTAGAATGATGCAGAGATTTTTGCACTGATATGAACGTGCTTTTTGTAACAAAATTCATTGATGACTATGAAACATTACACATTGTCGACTAAGTGTAATGGACCGATGTTTGCGGTGCTGCAGTGCCGATAGTTTCCTAAGAGAAGGGCCCTGCATAACGACTACATGATGACACATTGTTTAAGACACTCCAAGCATTGATTTCTTTGCTATTTGTTTAAAAAAAAAAAATCACAGCAGCGCATATTAGAAGACATCCAAAACGGAGACATATGGCCTAAGACAGGCCCGTATCGGCTCGACGTAATTGGCCCGACTGATATATCGGTCAGGCTCTATTATGATTCTGAGTGGCGAGTTCACGCTCTCTAAACTGCCCTTTGAGCCACAAAGAATTCACACAGCTCACCTCAAACAAACCCTGACACTAATGTCAGATAACTAATATATGCCGAGCTGGTGGTGCTCTCATGTCAGCCAACCTTTCAGTTGCAGCGCCAAAGGATTAAACCAATTGTAGTGTGCTTAACAGAGTCTTGGCTCCGTTCCACTTGGCAACGCTGCGTCTGCAGGCAGCTTGAGCGAGGTGATGCTCAAGGAGAGAAACCACATCATCTCGGTGATTTGCTCAAGATAAGCTTTTACTTTCCATTTGTGCGTTGAATATCACCTTGTTATCCGCATGTTTTCAACGCCTTGTTAGCCGGGATCAAATTTCCTTAACCGGATCCTTTTTTGTGATTTGTAAAAAAAAAAAAAAAAAAAAAATATCTGTCGAAATCGTGGAACGGAGCCCCATGTGCTTTGTTTCAAAACAAACTGAACAGCACTAACAAGGCATCTAATTATCCTGTCCAATCATTTAGACCTCAGGCTTCTTGTGCACAGACTTTTGTGACTGTCCAGCTTCTCTTTGCTAATCAAGACATTTTGGAAGAAGTTTTAATATCCCTCCTCTGTTCAGAATAACTCTAAAGAAGGGAAAAAGACAAGCCCTGCTTCTTGTTGGCAAATGTAATCATGTGGAGAAAACATTTAGCCAAATGTGTTGGCAAAGGACTACACGGAGTATCATAAATTGAATTAGTGTTTGCCCTTTTTTTTTCTTACAGCACCAAAAATGGACAAAAAAACAGTGTCTGTGCTTTAATGTAATCAGCTGTCTGGACGGTTTGAGACCTTGACATCACACACTGTTAAAATATTGAATATTTTTAATCGTTTCCATTGTAAGTTTTCACAGAGCCAAGCCAGTGCTTTTGACAAACTCAATTTGACTGAATTGATGCTCTGTAGGGGGCGTCGAAGAGCGGGAGGACGTTGTGTTTTTAAAAGACGGACTCGATCATTTGGGGTTCTTGAATTTAACCGCAGACAACATGATCACATTAGGGAGAGGAAATCAACTCCATAGTACTCCAAGAGACACAAAAGAATATATAATTTCTAATGGCCAGCAGCAGGTGACTTAACTGATTGCAAAAAGTTAATTAATTGTGAAAAAGTCTGTGAGAAACACACCATTCTTTTCAGTGAATTTGTAAGCTAAGAAAACCCCTCATGGTAAGGTTATTCTGTCAATCGCTATCTTCTTCAAACAGCATGATTTGTCGGCCATGGTCCCATTTAGCGTAAAGTAGACACGAGCATGGCTTCCATTTGAATGACAAGTTGCTATCACCAGCAGAAGGTAGACATGTAGAAATGCGTATCTACCTTCTTGTCCAAATGTGATAGCTCTTGTCTCCAGAACCAAGACGGCGTCAGCCAGAAATCCATACCCAAGGCTTGAAATCCATGGGTGATGTCACAGTGGCTATACGTGCACTTTCTTACACAGTGCATGTTTAGTCTTACAACATTTTTACAGAGTCACAGAAGAAGTGGTGCACCTGTTGAAGACACTTTAAGAGATTTCTCCGATGGTCATTTACGTCCTTTTTATATATTCTTGTGTTTTTTTTCCAGCACATACACTCAGTGCTGAGCTTGCAAAGATAGTTAGCATCCCGATCGCAAGACACCCTTTCCTTCAGTCTTTTTGTTTCTCTATATCTATGAAGAGCAGGACGAGCCTTACATTTTAAAGTTGAAACACACAAACTGTGTCTAATCGTGTTTACTTTGTAAAGCATCTCTGTAACTTTCTCTGCTTTTTTTTTTCCTTGAGCACACCGGTACCAGCAAACTGTTTAAAAAAGGAGAATTGCTCCTAATGGAAAGAAAATGTAACGATTAGTCAGGGAAACATAACAGTGCTCATCGGTTTCTTCTGCATCTTAGTTGTTTTGTATGCATTTTATTGCAGTACTTGTTTGTGTTTCTAACTTGTTTTTCTTTCATTCATTGTCTCTCCCCCTCAAAAAAACAAAAACAAGCATGGTGTTATAACAACAGAGGACGAGCAGTATTTGATAGAGCCATTAAAGAACATATCCTCCACCACCTCCAGTGAATGGAACCTGGAAGAAGCACAGCAGCATGTTATTTATAAAATGTCTTCCATTCCCTCTCCGCAAGAGCCTAGCCAGGAGTTCAGCTGTGGCATTTCAGGTTGGTGAACCTCCATCTGGGTTGGACTCTGTGTGGGTGGGACTGACGTAAAGGAATAACTATACATAGCAGGTTAGAGGAAGTGCTGGTTTGGTTCTAGGCCCAGGTTCTGGTAGGCATGACCGGGCCTCTTGTGCGCCTGGACACCTTTCAACCTGCAAGAAAAAGTCCTCTCTCTGGCTTTCATAAAAAGGCCTTTCAGTGCATAAAGAGCTTTTTGGCTCAGGCTTTTATGGAAGCACAAATCCTATTTATAGAACCAACAATCATGTTCAGAATTTAGAATTCAAACAACTGCACCAAACGTCTGCATATAGATGTGACGAATTGGAAAAAAGGACCAGGTGGATAGGTATTTGGGCCAAGGTCTTATAAGAAACAGCAAAGGCTGTCATCGCCAGGAAGCTAGCAAGCCCTAACATGTACCATCTTATAGCTTTTTCCCAGAGCATCTGGGTCATAAAGCAACGGCTTTACGCTGCAAGGTTCAAAGGGCCAGATTCTTTATGCATGTGCATCTACTGCACAAAACTGGCTCTCTTTCAAACAGATCAACATTTTGACTGTTTCATAATTCACTCTTAACCTGCCCCTGCCTTCCCTTTTGTTCGCAGACCTCATAAAAAGCAGTGCACCTTGCCAGTCCAGCACACCCCCTCCTGTCCACTCGTCCCCTGCACCCAAAAACATCAGCGAGCAGTCAAACAGCACCCACAGGCAGAGGCGCTCGGTTAGCAGCGAACGCTTCGTGGAGACGCTTGTGGTCGCAGATAAAATGATGGTCGGTTACCACGGACGGAAAGACATTGAGCACTACATCTTGTCTGTAATGAATATTGTAAGTTTGATCCTACTTTTTGGTCGTTTATTAGACCTCCACGCCAACATTTTTATCATACATGGTTGCTGGTTTAGTTTAAGTGGCTTGTTGCTTAATGGTCTAAGAGAAGATGTTGTGATATGTGGACACAATTTGTCTGACTTTGTGTCTTTTCTTCTTTTCTGGAGGTCAGGTTGCCAAACTTTACCGTGATGCCAGTCTAGGAAATGTTGTGAACATTATTGTGACCCGCTTGATTGTTCTCACTGAAGATCAGGTAAAAAAACCCTTCTTTTTCGACCACAAAAACTTGTCTTTATTACTCTATTTTCCATCTTTTTACACTTAATTTGACCTATCCATGCAGTTTCATCCCAGCTCTGACTACCCTGAGCCTTTTTTTATAGTATCTGCACCCTCACCTGCTGTCAGTGTATAACCGATATGCTTGGCGTGAGTGCACTGCAGTATTTTATGTGATTACCTTACTTGAAGGAGAGAGAGAGAGAGAAGAGAGACTCTTCACCATATGGCCACCACTTCAGATGAAAGATATGCTCAGGCATCTTCCCTCAGGGAGCCTCAATTGAGGATTTTTACATGCACGGTACATGTGTATGTATGCGTGATGGGAGAAACAGAGTGCCTAGCTAGCATCTGTTTTTTTTCTCATAGCGGCTCTTCACTTAGCAGCAGGTCCAAAAAAACAAGTTTTCATGTTAAGTGGAGCCGCACTTTGATCCAATGGGAAGGCCATTCATCAGCCTTTGTTTTGGATACACTGAATGTAAAATAAAGTTACAAAAACACAACATTTTAATGGCGAAAGTGAGTCACTGATGGGCTGTTGAGTTGTTCAGTATTGTTTTGTAGTTAATCATCAGGCAAGCTGGAATCAGCACTGCATCACCGGCTGGCAATGCGATGCTTTACAAAGGTTGCATCCATGACAGTAGATGCATTTTACAGACTCCGCAACAAAACACTCCAAACTTCTTTCACGTCTCCTTGCTTTTAAAAATAAAATGCAAAAAGCTTGTTTTAGTCCTTTCTTTGACTCGTCTCACGCCTCCTGCCATAAATGGGTTTACCTTTTACTACGACAGCATCCTCTCTTAAATCAAAAACAAACGTTTCCCTTTTCCAACGACTTGTCCTTTAATCTCAGAAAAGCCTCCTCCAAAAATAATTTATCTAGATAGTCTTCCCGCTTTGGCAGCTCACTTGTTAGCGCTGTCAACACATGACATTCAGTTCAATGTCACGGTTATTCTGCAACTTAAGACAGTGCTAGAAAGTAATGAACAAACAGGAAGAGAGAGGAGTAAAGCATGGAACAGAGGTAAATGCACTGTACTGTTCGGTTTATTTAAATTTTTTGTTTTAAGCATATTCTTTATGAAGTTTATCTTTAAGTTTTATAAAATGTGTAAGAGTGCTGAACTGTGTATGATAGGATAGGAAAGGATATAACACCACACGATGCGATACCATACCATACCATACCATATGATAAGAAACCCATTATTGGTTCAAGAGTCACTGTGCTGCATGTGTGTTGTGTGTATTTTGCAGCCTAACCTGGAGATTAACCATCATGCTGACAAGTCTCTGGACAGTTTCTGCAAATGGCAGAAGTCCATCCTGTCTCATCACAGCGATGGAAACAGCATTCCTGAAAACGGGATGGCTCACCATGACAACGCTGTCCTAATCACCCGGTAAGTGTGACTAACATCTACAGGTATAGACCACAAGGGGTTGCAGGTTTATTTTTCAGTGCTGATAGAGTTAAAAAAAAAAAAGCCATGCAGACAGAAGTTCAGCATCAGGCTGTGTCGGTGTGCTTGTTTGCTCAAAGAGTTGGCCAGTAGCTTAAGTACTAAAGCTTTTTGAATGTCCACTTCTTTGCACAAGGTCTACCTGTTACTCTTAAAGCTGATGGGAAAAAAGACCTCAGTTCTGACAAGAAAAACATGCTGCGTCGGACGTACTGTACCTGTCACACTGCAATTTATGTCAGGGGTGTTACCATAAAACAGCAAAACTCTGTCATTACCGAGAATAGGCTTTATTGTTGCCAGAAATGTTTTGGCCACACAAACAGCAGCTTAAGTATATATTTTCTACTACTGGGTTTTCTCTTGAAAGCGGATGGTGTTTAGTGATTGAGATGGGCTGAAGCCAAACTTTTCGACTCTCTGGCTCTGCATAGAACAATTTTTATACCATCAGTGTGCTCGAGCTTGTTGTCTGTCGATTGATATTTTCCAGCTCCTTTGGATCCTGTTTTTATTCTTAGTTAAAGCTATAACAACCACCAATACCAAGGGCTGCTTAGTCTGTTTGAATCGGTCATTGAGTTTATCTCTGTGCATGTCATTTTTGGTGTTTTTTTTCACGGCTGATGATACATTTAATAACCAACACTTCACAGGAACCTGTTATAGAAATAGTCCATCTTGGGGCTCACAGGAAGCAGACATTATTCATGCAGTTTGTCACTTATTCGTCAGTAGAGATCAGTGTTCATGTCCAGCAGAGATGCATCAGCGGGACATGAACGAACATTTAATTTAATTTAAATGATTCTCTATTTCCACCGTCGTTCAAGAGACCTTCTTTGTCGGTCTGTGACTCGGCGAGCAGTATATTTTAGGCTGTCTTGTTTTGAATGTGGCCTGTCACGTTCCAAAAAAGACACCGAGGGAAATTAGGAAAATAAATCCAAACAAACAGACGTTCCTAAACAAGGTCAAAATTGTACCTCTCCGGTTTGGAGCTCTCTTCTGGTGAGGAGAGAGAGAGAGAGAGAGGGAGTGAAGGGGGGGAGATGAGAAAGAGGAGGGTGAGGGAAGGAGAATGAAATTTAATTTGCTGTGCCCTTGGTTTTAATAGATTAAAAGCTCTAGGAACGATTGGATCATTTATTTGAAATGTATGATGTGTTTCTTAAAGCACATGGGGCTCAGAGTGCCCTGGCCCTTTGTTCTATTGGATTACCTGTAGCCTACAGTATGTGAGTTACGGGGGTTACCGGTAGGGGACACAGCATGAGCTTAGCCTTTCTCTGTACTCACATTCATGTCTGGGCACTGTGTGTTAGCTTGGTCACATTCTGCAACATGCTTGTTCTTTACATTGAGGAAAGAAAAAGGTGTTTTCCAGTTCAGAAACCTTCATGACTTCTTTCACCACACCTCAGCCACCTGCCTCTAATAAGGTAAAGGTGGGAGGCCAGGTGTTTTCTAATAGGATGATGCCATACTGCTGTCAAGTTGCAGCTATGGAAAAAATGACAAAACTTTTTAATTTTACAACCTCCTGATTTATCATTAACTGAAAATTGTTAAGTGAAAAATCAGCGGGACATTGGACCATATTCAAAAACATATTCAATAACCCATTAGTTAGAAAACAGCTAATGTTAGCGTTAAGCGACCTGCTAATACAAAAGGAAAGGTGAACATTCCTAACCAATGGTAATAGCCTAAAATAATGTGACTAACATATACCTAATAAAAACTACTATATAAGTAGCTAGCCAAAAAAACTGTTGGCTGACAGTAATGTTACTGAATCGCCACGTTGCTGAAATGCTATACATGCCTTGTCTTCAACAAATGTTCGCAAACAAACACCTGCAAGCTAACACTAGGATTTGATGACATAAAGTTGTAAATGTCTCGCTAAGGTAAATGCTAGCCAGTCAACAGAAATGTAAGCGCGCTAACAATTACTTTGGTCAGTAAGTGGTTGAGTGCAAATGCTAGCTGTTTTTGTCTCAGCTGTACGTAGGCTACTAAAGAGTATTAAACGTTATTTTACCCCTGAAAAGAAAAGGCGGGTTATCACACTGGATTCTTACATTGCATTTAAAGTTGCTTGTCAATAAAGAAGTGTTGAAATGAGAAGAATTTGTCAAACAAAAATACAAGTTTAGGCTATTTTGTTTTGTTTATAAGCTACAAAGCATCATTTGAATGTTAGCATCCAGCTATTTTGGGCTGTAAGAACTGCTTGATAATGTTTACAATATGAGTATGAACATTTAATTTTAGATATAATATCACAAAACAAATTGTATTGTTTGCGATTAGCCTAATTGTTGACGGTTGACTGCAGAAGCTATTTGATTATCTTAGCCAGCGTGGTTAACAAGTTTGTCGCCATATAGGCTAATGTGAAATATTGTTCTTTTTTTTTTACCATACCTTACGTTTTTACTCAAATCAGACATTTGAAAAGTGCTTTCCTTGAAAATATGGGGAATTATATGCTCTTGTTATGCAAAAGGTTGAAATTTGATCTCAGTAAACTATGCGATAAAACAATTGGCGCCATTGGAATAAACTGCCATGCATAAAGAAAGGTTAATTTAATTTTGTTTTCTCCCCTTTAGGTACGACATCTGCACCTACAAGAACAAACCCTGCGGTACCTTAGGTGAGTAAAAGCAGAGCGAGATGTAGGCTACATGTTTTCTTGCCAAGATGGTAATCTTAGCTGATGTTGACTATACTATTATTTGCTTTAAGAGTTTATTCTTCTCTCTTTCCCCCCCTGGAGAGATTCACGTTCGGCCTACAGCGTGTCCTCAGACAAACCTTATTTAGCAACCTTCACAAGTGTCCTTTAGAGAAACACCAGACGGCTCCTGTGAGACATAATGAGAAGGATGTTTTCACTTGTGTTATTACCTTAGTTCCTCAGTCGACTCCCCCTTTAGTTAGTGGAGGCCACGAGCCGTGAACTTGGACGGGACAGCAGTGGTCACCTACAGTTTATAAACCTGCCCTGTGTGTCGCTCTACTCAGTTTGTCTGAGGCGTTTACACTCCCTCAGGGGTTTGACAGAGAAAGGGAAAGAGGTACGAGTTGGTGGGAAGCCGAGGAGGGGGTGGGGGGAGACAAGAGGAGAAGATGGGGACGGAGAAGGAAAGGAAAATGGAAGGGGAAAAGGACAATTACAGGGAGTGTTAGAGTATGCAGGAGAGAGATAGATTGGCTGATAGGGACAGCAAGCAGTGGCAGAGACCTCGTCCCTCCTCCCCCTCGACACACCCAAAGCCTCCTACCCACCCAGTCCTCCTCTCCCCATCTTATCTGTGTCAAGGCCCCGCAGGCACCACAGTATATCTTGGAGGTAATATTGTGACTTCAGGGGTGGTTTGACAGATTGACCGCATTCGTCACATTCCCCGGTCGCATAATTGCCCTGGCATCTGCTTGGCTTCCTCATTGTCTCAACCTTCTTTTTCCTCCTCCCCCCTCCTCTACTCCTCTCCTCCCTCTCCTCTTCGGGGATCATGCTCCCGGGTCAGATCGCTGGCCTTTAGGGTCGCCAAGTAATCACGGGGCTGGAGATAATACACAGTCCAGCCCGGTGTTAAGAAAACATCTTGCACACACACTTTACTCTCTCTGACACACACACACACACACATTCTTAAACTAATCGTAGAGTAGCCACCCTCCTTCCTTTCCCTCCCTCTCCTCCTTCTTTCTTCACCTTCAGGCTCCCTCTTTCCCTGCAGTCATGGCTTTGGTGGCCTCCTGATTTGCGAGTCTATTCTTGTTTAGCCTCTTAGTGAAGAGGATACAAAAGCCGTGCTGCCACTTAGCACGTAGTTCCTGCAAGAAAATGTGAAGCAGCACTGACCACCAAAAGACAATGATTACTACAGGTTACTTTACCTACACGTGCAAATGCAGGTGTTGTTAAATCTTAAGGCATGTTCAACTCTTCACTGAGCCCCAAAACTCTGTTGACCTAAGTTAAAAAATTAGAGAATGAATTGTGATCAGTGTAAAGGGTCAGTCCTCCTAAATTAAAGTAATCGTCACTTTAAACCTTGTTGTATTCTGCCATACAGACTGTTTCTTTTACATTTTGTGATGGCCTCATCTTCATCCAATACATAAAATATTGATTTAAAATGAAAAAGACCTTAATGAAGATGCCCAAAATTGAGAAAATAATCACCGTATATCAACAGTTAGGTCAAAGAAACGATTTCTATCACATCGTTGCTTGTTTAAAACTTGACCGCCATCTGTTGTCGTGTATTAATGTTGCATTTTTTTCTTCTGCAGTAGTTCAATGGCATACAGCTGAAGAATTAGCAAAATAAACTATGAATCATAACGTGCCTTACTCTTTAAAACCAATATAACAATGGTGCATGAATGAGCCAGTTTAGTTTTTCTTTAAATTGTATTCAGCTGAATTTTATTAAAATGTATTTACTTGATACTTGAAATACAGAAGCCCTAAGCAGACATTCATCCATACTTTTACCAACAAATTGTATTGTTTTCTCCAGATTTCTACTTATTTATGGCGACTTATGCCGGTTGTCCCAAGATTACAAGTACGTTTCTCATGATCTCAAGAAAATGACGGAAAACTGGTGTTGCTATCCTGAGATAACTAAATGAATAAGTCAAAAATGAAGAAAAAAAGAACCCAAAATGTGCGTGTAATCGTGTGAAAACAGATTAAATAAAATGTATGGACATTAGGACCTTAGGGCTTTAATAACTAGCATATCAGAGGATACTGTTAAAATATTATGTATGTGCTGTTTTAAGTGATATGAGCAACACAAAATAAACCCGATTCACTTTAATGTAACTGGAGAAGGTAAGGATGTTGATTCATAAATGAAAACTGCATGGGTGCATTCAACAAGAAAAGAGGGAGGGACGTAATGTAAAGATTCTTTATTGCACCTCTTCTTTTCCTCAGCCTAACCACATTCAAAGTCTTTCACTAATTTTTATGGGACACATTTAACGTGCTTTCTCCCACACACACACACACACACACACACACCTGCTTTGTGCTGTCATACGATCCGCTCTGCAGTCACCTGTAGATGTAATCTGTGAAGAATTGCCTCCTGTCTCCCTATCTGACCTGTCAGCCTTTAGGAAAAACGGACCTGCGACACCTGGATTGTGGAGAGGTTTTTTAACTTTAAACTCCCTCCTCTCCCTTTTCACTCGTTCTCCTGGGCTGGAGTTCTGAAATGAGGAAAACATCTATATTCTCTGACAGGTTTCTGCCGGGGTACCGCGTTGGTGAAGGGGGTTCTTATATTCCCCTCCTTGGCTCGCGTTGTAGGCGATCCCTTGTTACATGAATTGAAATGTATAAATCTAACCATGTCTAGACATTTTCCAGCCGACTCTGTAGTGTGCGAGGAATAAATTAAAAAAAGGATGTCTAGCCGCGGATGCTGAACTTAACTCCCCCTGGTGACTAGGAGATCATATGTGTGGAATCCTAATTTTATGACCATGAATCCTAAGAATGCCTCGTGTTGACCCTGTGTTTGTATGTTTGTCTCGTGTGTGTGTGTGCGTGTGTGTGTGTGTGTTCAGGCTTGGCCTCAGTAGCTGGAATGTGCGAGCCTGAGAGGAGCTGCAGCATCAATGAAGACATCGGCCTCGGGTCTGCTTTCACCATCGCACACGAAATCGGCCACAAGTGAGTTTTAAGACGTTTTAGGATCCTAATATAAAATATATAAAATGTGACTTTACACTGATGCAAGTAGCAGCGGTGGGATAAAGTCAGAGTTCCTCATGGAAGAATCACGGACTCATTCTTAAAGATCGCCCTTGAGACTTTTATAAGACCCCAGATGGTGCTTTCACACTTGCACAAAAAGTCTTTTTTTTCGGGATGTGCTGCATGTGTGAACGCACTCAGCCGCTGCAATTTTTCATCCTGACTTTTTCGGGAAGTCAGGATGAGCTGATGTGAGAACGCAGCAGGAAATATTCAGGGAAATTCACAGCGACGAAGTGGGAGGATGCAAAGACGTTTATATCCTGTGACCTGCGCACAACCTTAGAATGTTTGCACTTTATCCGGTGCGATGTCAATGAACATAATGCAACTACTTCCTTAAGTTTTCTTTTTGTCCTTCCATACTCTTTTGTCTTTACCTTGAATATGTACCATACTGTACGTAAAACTACATGTAGCTGGATATAAGGATAAAAATCCCGATATTGCTTCGTCCTCCAATTCCACATTGCTCTTTATATTCACCTATATCTTAAAGAATTATTTTTTGGGCTTTTTCTGTATCTTGGGGTGTATCTTAATCGCTCTCAGTCTCAGCCATTGTCTGTTATGTAGCCGCCCCTTTAGCATTGCATTGAGTGTTTTTGTACAGGTGTCTAGTGCTTTGCATACAGTTACATTTCCCAGAGAGTATAGGTATGCACTCTGCGCACAGTGGGTTTCATTCTGAGGTTACAACATGCTGTTTTAGTGAACTGAATAACATGTCAGTATGAGATTTCATAGGCAGTCTTTATAACATATTAAACTTAGCATGGAGGTTAAATCAAGTCATTCCAAATCAAAAGGAGAAAGTTCACGTCATGTCTTAACCTACTGGTGTCAAAGTCAATGTCCTATCTCTTTCTCTACTCTGTGCTCTGATAATTGCTCCTAAATGGACTTTTCTTTCTCCTTGCATGCTCTCGCTCCCTCTGCAGACGCTCTTGAACTGTATCTCCACATATTCCCTCACGCAAATGTCATCGTCCACATTCTCTCTCGACTCTTTCTTCCTGAATTTAAAGCAAAAAATAATAATGATGATGCATTAGTCTACGTATCATTCTCGGGAGAGTTCAGCAAGCTGGCGATTTCCTTTATTATGTCTCCGTGTCTGCTTCTGTTGTGGGGCAGTTGTAAAAATAGTCCCTGCTTCTAGAGGACGTATAAAAAAAAAAACACACACTGCAGTGGGGGTTTCGGCGAGGCTGATTTATTTCAGGAGTAGGGTAAAATGTCATAAACGCCGGCCTTAGAAAAACAGGCTGAGGCTGCGCGATGTGGTCGGGTTTGTTATATACATTAGACCTGATTTGTGCTCCTGGACTGAAAAGAAAAGTAAGCTTTGACATCCTGCTGTAAAGTGAGAGTTTTTCCTCAAATCATATCCAGACAGATAAGCTCTTTTTTTTTTTTTTTTTTTTTTGAAAAATGAATTGTTAAAAAGATTTATTTCCAGCCCTCAGTGTGAAATAAATTCTTTCAGAGACCAGAGCCTCAGGTCGAGGTTTTTGGGTCTTTTTTTTTTGTCTGTTTGATGTGAAGTATCTTTGCTCCTGTCTGCAGTGACTCTCCCTCCCGGCCTGCTCAGACCTGCAGGCGGTGATTGACAGGCAGGCATCAGAGTGGTGATTAGAACCTTTTTTTCGTTCCTGCCGTGCCCCAGACAGGGTTTGACTTCTGACCCCGGGCTCTCCCCAACACAGCTGTTTCAGAGCCATAGAGCTGCATGTTTACAGCCAGCAACCTGAAGGACCGTCCACTCTCAGCCCGGCTAATCCGCCAAACAGTGGGATGCTTTTAGACCCTTTGTTACTAAGGATCAGAATTCAAAGCTTGCTTTAAGTCCCACTCCAGCGGGTTTTTCTAACAGTTTTTTTTCTGTTCATTTTCTCTCCCAAACAGATGCATGACATCTGTAACTAGATTGCTGAACTAGCATACCATTGCACTAATGCAAAAAAGTCATATTTACACACTTTATTTACAGGAAATTCATTGCAAGTTCATAGAGAGGTCAAATTTTTGTCATGAGCGTGACATTCCTATTATAAATACTGCGGCGCAGTTACCACCAACTCTCTTCAGACTGTAATATTTCATCTTTAACTGCACGTGGCTGTTAGCTCTAGATGTTATTTGCAATAGCTAGATAGATAGACTTCATTTGGCATGGACAGCACTTCATTTGCATATAGAGGGAACAGATTTACCCCAAATATATGAACAATAGATCATATCAATATGCGCAAACATTATCGTCGCACAGAGACACTCTGTGCGCTGCAGGACATTTTGAGAAGCACATCACCCCTTTGTGTGTGTTATATGAATTAGATGGACTCTTAACAGCTTTTTAACACAAAACTCCAACTCAACTCCTTCTCCAGGGTGAGCTGCACGAGTGAATGAAATAGACACATTTTTCACCTGGACTTTATGGAGACTCTTCCTTGTCAGCCTCCTAGTAAAATTTCTGCAAAAAGTCGGAAAGAGCAGATGTGTGAACTTAGCAAAGTAATATTCACACAGGCCGAAATTGTATCCGCTATGTTGGAAACATTACATGTTGACTACCAGAGCTTCCTTTTTTGGCATGTCTTACCTCCAAGTTGAGCGAGCTGATACACCTTATGTGTGAACAAATACAGTAAGCTGTTTTCATCCACTTGCAGTGACTTTTCTAGAATATTATTATCTTAAGCTAACTCAGAGGAAATTCTATTTTCATGCTGGCAGGAGGATAATGTGTGCGTTCTCAGATGCAACCCACCCTGAGTTTAGTGGATGTGTGAATAAGGGTTTGAAGAGGAAATAGCTCACTCAGTTTTTGCACTTCTTCGAATTTGATTTATTCTACACTTTTATTTTTTAGCAAAATTCCACCCCGTAAAAAGAAAGGGGCTGAAAAGATAAACTTTATTTCATATTATTATAATTATTGTCAGACAATAACTTAGAAATATATGATGTATAATAAAAAAAAAAAGCCAATAAACAGTTGCATTGGGACTAACCCTAACCCATTTTTTAATACTGTGTCTTTCAGTTTTGGGATGAACCATGATGGGATCGGGAATTCCTGCGGTACCAAAGGCCACGAGACGGCCAAACTGATGGCTGCTCACATTACAGCCAACACCAATCCTTTCTCCTGGTCCGCCTGCAGTAAAGACTACATCACCAGCTTCCTCGAGTAAGTGGATGATGGTTGTTCCCTGTGGGGCTGTCTGAGTGTGTTTGGATTTGTGTGTGTGTGTGTGTGTGTGTGTGTGTGTGTGTGTGTGTGTGCAGGAGAGAAAAGGTTTATGCCTTTTTTCCAGCTCACTTGCAGCCTCCTTACAGCTTCTGTCTGGCCCTTGTGGCTGACTCGTATGGTAGTCCTTCCTCATTTTTTATTCACATCCATTTCATCACTGAGGCTCCTGCCAGACCTCCTTGTGGCTGTGTTTGATAGCTGGGTGCCTTCCACCCTTGCATCCTCACACCACAAGGCGGGTGATGTTAGAGCTCCTGTGGTGCTCCGTGGTGATGTGTCGGCCAGCTGCCTTCAACCGCTGCTCTGTGGAAAGGTCCTAGAAGACAAAAACCTGGAGAGCACAAATAAACTGGGGGAGGGGGGGGGGGGGGGGGGGGGGGGGGGTGAGATGTGGCAGAATGAGGGATTGCTAGCTGAAACTTGCCAGCCTGGCATGGTTTAAAAAAAAAAAAAAAATGTAGAGAAGGCCAAAAGAACATCTGGAGCTGCTGCTCTCCAGAATGTGCCAGACACGAACTCTAATTTGTCTGAGCTGCTGTGGGATCATTGACAATGACAGGATAACCTCTGAAGGGTTATTTTTGAGAATTTTAAACCTGCACCTTTACTTATTTCTGGGACCTGAATGACTAAGGCCCCGTGTCCACCAAGCATCTTTTTTCAATGGTTTTCAATGAGTACAGAGCGTTTGAAAGCAGAAAGTGGAGAAAAAGCGCAACGCCCAGCGTCTTTTCTGCCCTTTTTTGAGCGGTTACTCCGAGTGTCCCCAAAGTTCAAAACCTTCAGAAAGGTGCCTTTGGACGTCACCGGCGCTCTTTTCAAATGTATGATATTTCCCTTACTTTTGCCGCCTACAATTCGTTTCTTGTACCCACATGCTCCTCGCTCCGTGTTTGATCGGGAAATAAACGATCTCAAATAGAAAACATGCAGTAAAAAGTAACGGAGCAGTTTCGGTCATACAGCAGAGACAGGATGGACGTGCAGTGCTTTTCTTCTCAGCGCACAAACGCTTCATGCAAACACGGCCAGCGCTTTTCTGCCAGGAAAAAACGTCGACATGGTGCCTATGTTCATTCTGTAGGTCCTAAAACTGCTCCAGTAGACTTCGACCTGCAGCAGTGAAACAGGCTTCAATCTTCTCCTTAGCTCACCATCCAGTCATAAACTGTATCCCCTTTTTTTGTTTCTCAACAAGACGAGGTTTTTCCTCTTGACTTTTGTTTAAAAGAAAGCTGCCTGTCACCGCTGTAAATCAGGTTAATAAGAGCTTTGAGAGTCAACAAAAACAGAAACGCTGCAAAACATGAAACAATTTATGCTAAAAATAACATTTTAAGATCCAGTTAGGAAGGCAGTGCTGGTTGTGGTTTTGACTCATTCACATTAAACATAGTAACGTCATCCATTGTTATAATGAAGATATTGATTTAAGCAGATTTAAAAGCACCATGACTCACTCAGAGCGGCATCGGGCATGTTATTTCTCTTTCTGGTGGTTCTCGTGCCACGTTTGTCCTCGTGATCTACTGAGTCAAAGAAGCTTTTTATACCAATTGTTCCTTTCCATTTTTATTCCATCAAGAGCAAGAATCCTTGACGTCAGTCCGTAATAGTTTAAGAAGTCCAAAGACAACTGGCAGCATGTTTCCCCTTCTGCTGGAACAATCCCAGACCCCTTTATGATTGTTATTTTCTACACAATGAAACCGTTTCCCAACAGTGGCACAGCCCACCCAGGGTCTCAGTCTGATATTTTCTTTTTTGATTCAGACCACTGGGACTGTTAACTTTATTGTTTAAAAAAAAAAAGGGGGGAATTCCACCAATTTTGCACTTCAAAGTGTGTTTACAGGTCAGGGGAAGACCAGACCTCTGTAGCCATGCCATGAGGCTAACACCCCCAGGACATGTTAGCCACTGCAAGAAAAACACCAGAATCCCTGACCAAACTTAAAACAGTTGGTGTGCACTGTGGTCAATGTAGGGGATTTCAACAAGAAGATTTCATAGAATACGAAAGCTTCATCTCCAGACGCTTCATGGATCCATTCGTTTTGTTAATCAAATTTGTATAGAAGTCCAAAATAATATTACTCCTTATAATTATAATATAACTTATAATATTAGTACTTTCACTTTATTCGCCTCACTCTGGTACGGAAGCCCTAAGCAGACATGTTTCCATACATTTGATTTACCTCCTGCTTTCCTGTGATAACGAGTAATTCCCCATTGTTTACTCGAGATCTCGACTCATTTATCTCGTATCCTCAGAGTTGCAAAAGCACAAAGCAAACCTGGAAATATATAAGGTTTACCTCACCTCGCCTAGTGTGGTGACTATGGCATGTGGTTCTCTGCAGAGGTGTAGTGGTGTCTGAAGAAGAGGGCGTACTCTGTAAGTGTCCCGTCCAGCAGAGGATAAACGGCCTCCGTTATTAACAGGGACATTGGACTACTCTTGCATTTTTAGTCAGTGCATACTAGCCGATTAGAGACAGAGTATGGAGGGTCATCCCTTCACCATCCTAGGAAAATTTGCAGCGTCCTACTGAATAATGTCAATCAATCAAAGGTGTGAATGAGAGGAGATTTAGAAGTGTGAGACTGAAAAAAAAGTGGGTATGCTCCTTATACCTGTGAATATCCCTGCACTACACCACTGGTTATCCGGCCTGTTGTTTTGTTTTGTAGATCACCAGAAAATTAACCTGTTGTAAAAAAAATAAACAGGCTTTACGGTCTTGAATTAATGAGACATATCGATGTGATGAAAATGGAAAACCAGCAGAAGACTTAGTCTCAAGGAAACGACTGAAATTAACTCGTTATTACAGGAAAATTTAACAAAATATATGGATACATGTCCGTTTAGGCTTCCATACTCTGGGCCTATTATAGATGGCTAAAAATGTAAACTTTCCCCTGCAAAACAGCAAAGAGGATTGCAAACACAAACTTTTTTTTTACAGTAACGAAACTGCAAACAAAAACCCCTTCATTTCCCATCCTTCCTGTAGAGTCTTTCTCTCTCTCTGCAGCTCAGCTTGTTGTCTCATCACTGTAAGACCGGAGTTCAAATCCTGATACGTGACCTTTTCCGGTGAAGCTTCTTGCTGGACGAGTTGCAAGCCCGCAGTGTGTCTTCTATGTGTGTGTGTGTCTGTTTGTGTATTCATGTTTGGTTTTAGCGAGGTCCTCCAAGAAAGCCGATAATAGCTGCCTGTGGTTGTCAGATGATGTTTCCGGCTGAAAGCTGTTAGAGGAGGGGTCGCTGAACAGCACTTGTGACAGAGACGACAGTATTATATGCCAGCTCCCAGCGGGGGCACAAAGAGCCGCTTCTCTGCCGCGCCGCCGGGTTCCTGTCCTCTTTCTGGCTCGAGTGTCTGAGAACGATCGGAGCTAAAGAAAGAGACAAAGTTGTTATACTTAATCTCTCAGTGGAATCAAGTATTACTTGACCTTTGATGTAGCTCCACCGGCATCCATCTGTTAGGGTTTTTCTCCTTTTTTATTTTATCGCCTTTAGCTTTTATTTTTGTCACAAAAGAGTTCTGTCTGTTCTGTAAACTCCAATTATCCTCCCATTCTCTCCCCTGAATCAGAGTTTTGGATATCGCTCATGCATCCCCTCGCCAAGTAAACAACTTTGGCTGCGGTGTTGGCCTAGATTCACCGTCTTGCTAAAGCAATATGTGGCGCTTTGTTTGGGTTTTTTAAAGGCATGGTTTATGAATGCGCTCACAGTTCAAGCACAGTTTATCCTGTTAAAAATGTTTAACAGGCGGGGTTGTTCGGGTTTATTAAGCTGCCACAGACCACATTTTGAATATTCGACGTGTGTTTGCTGAAGTTAATTGTCAGTTAGTTTGATATAATCATGCGGCCGTCCCTGCGCTGATTCGCTCCAGTCAGTTTGGGTAATATCTACACGAGCGGGCTGAGTGTCAGAGTTCACGGATCGCTGATGCTCTTGCTTATTAGGAGGATATTTCCGCTCAGCATTATGAATTTGGCTGACTCCTCTGGACAGGAAGCCTTTGCGACAAGTCAAATAATAGCCTCTATGTTTAAACTTTGACTATTTTGTCTCCCTCCAAACCAATAAATAGTGAGGCTTGCCCTCACTGCACAGGGAGTCTGAGTGCCTCTGAGACCAGCTCTCTCTCTCTCTCTCTCCCTCTCTCTCTCTCTCTCTCTCTCTCCCTCTCTCTCTCTCTCTCTCTCTCTCTCTCTCTCTCCCTCTCTCTCTCTCTCTCTCTCTCTCTCTCTCTCTCTCTCTCTCTCTCTCCCTCTCTCTCTCTCTCTCTCTCCATCTTCTTGATGATGAGGATCCTAAGACGAGGAAGAAATTGAATAATTTCATTCGGTTTGTGAAAACGAGGGATGGAGAGAAAACGAATGACAGCAGAAAGAGGGAAAAAAGGGGGCAAAACGGGGAAGAAATAAACTTTAACTCTCTTTGATTTGGAATATTTAAGTTTAATTTAACGCACATTTGTTTCTCTGGAATGGAAAGAAACGTTAGATGTCTGTTTTTAATGTGTTTTAAGAGAAGCCACACAATCTTGAGTACGTTAGAACTCAGATTTCAAAAACATGCTGGTTTGGGAAGTCCAATTGCTTCTCTCTGTTTCTGGCGTTAACGTCATGCTAAGCTAAAATAAGCTTACTGGCTGTTGGCCGAAGCTTTATATTCAACATGAAAGTGTGAGATAGACATTCATCTTGTAATCTAACGTTCAGGGAAGGGAATGAATCAACATTTCCCAAACTTTAAAACCAATCCCTTAATTGTGCGATCTTATTTGATATAACCAAAATTGCAACTATAGTGCTGCTGTAGTGACAGGGAGGAATTTGAATACAAGAATAGATGGTGGAATCAAAGAGTAACCAAGGTAGGAACTTGAAATTAAAATAGCTTTAGTGTTATGTCTTGATTGGTTTAATTTAAATTCTTGAACATCTGTATGCTTCCCAGGCCCAAAAGGGGGGCGGGGGGGTGTTAGTCTGTGGTGCCTCACAAGAATGATAAAAATGTGTTAAAAAAATGAGAAACAATGCCCCACTTCCTTTCCACAGAACGCATTACCATTTCTCCAGATTATTGTTTACATGAAAAACAACAATTTATGATAATATCAAATCAGTTGTGCTACTTCACAATCTGTCAGTGTACCCGCCGGGGAACTGCACAAGTAACCCCCCCCCCCCCCCCCCCGAGTACAAATAATAGGAAACAACTTCCATTCATCTTCAGCGTATTGAGACAAATGTGTCAAAACTATTCAGCTTCCAGTGCGTTCTGGGCCCCGTGCTGCAGTCTGCATTATTGTTGTCAACAGGCCAACTTCTCCTTTCGAGGGACTGGAAGCGTTCCCCTGCATGCTGCAGCTGCCACAGCTGGAAAGAACACAGTGTTATAGTAAATAGTCGTAGGGATATTTCGCCTTGAGAGGAACTTCTGACTCAGGGACGAGCAGGGGAGGTCCAGATCAAAATGAAACACATCTGTGATTGTTTATTGGCCATTTTTGGGGATGATTTTTAGTGTCTTACAAGTTTGCAAAAGGTCAGAAAGAATAAACATAAATTGTATCCTGTGAGTTGTCTGCTCTCAGTCAAGAATAAACAGAGACACCAACAAAAGACATTTTTAAGATAATGAGACCAAACTCTAGTGTGTATGAAGTCTTTGCAAACACAATTATTTCTATCTGACAAAAAAGACTAAACATAATCTGAGGCCTGAATATATGACCCATAGCTCGCTCCAGATTTTCCTCTTCCCTCTCTAGCTCTATTACCTCGTCGTCTCTTCTCTGTATTCTCTATAAGAAGTGACGTACAGGATAGCGGAGCACATGAGACATATAATCACAGAGGGCTGGTCTTTTAAGACAGGCTGGTGAAATGTCTTTGCTTGTGCTCGCTCCCTTTGATGAGGAGGTGTTGATGTGTGCTATCAGCATTAACTACATGTCATTTGAGACCCTCGACATGCTTCCTACAGTGGTAGTTTGGTGCTAAAAATAAATCAAGCAGCACCAAGCCAAGGTTTTAGAAAGGGGAATGCCAGTATCTCTAAACCTTGGCTTTATTTGATAAAATTTGGGGTCCAAGTTAATTCCATGTGCAGATTATTTTGGAATTGCCGGCAGAGGATTGCTTCAGCGTAAAGCAGTAAATCAGGCTGTTACGGTGGCAACTTCATCAATTTAAGGATGTGTTAATGATCAGTGTTTGTTTTTCTGGGGTTTTCGCAGATTGTTGAATGTCTGAGGGTATTACAGAAAGCATCCCTACCGAAAAAATAACTTTTTATGCACCTCAGCACTTTTACCAATGTGCCATGCATTTGTACTTTGTATGTTTTATGTATTGTCTGTGTCGTATTAAGTGACTCTCCCTGCAACCACGTTTATCTACAGGTACAAATAAAGTAACCTGAATCTGAACCTAAAGCAGGAAGACCCCTTTTTTAAAGAAAATCTAGAAACAGCAGTTATTTCGCTCTCTTCAAAGCCACCAGACTCCGTTGACAAAAAGAGGATTTTCACCTTGCACTTAACGCTGGAGTCGCAGATTAATCGCTGCTTCAAACCAGTTAGTTTCATATGTGCATTTAACTTGTATTGGATCAAGTATAGCCTTTAAAAAAACAATTTTACCAATCCCAGAAATCGAGGCATTTTGCCATCAATCAAGGAACCAGGAAGTCCTTATTCCTCTGAGGTCAAATGGAATCTGGTGATGTTGAAGAAAGCAGTAGAAAATATGTCTTCTTCTTTTTTTCTGTCAAACAATAAAACTTGATTTGCATAAATATGAACCTGTAGAGGGCATTCTTCGCTCAGGTTACATTGCAGCCATTACAGCCTGTTTTATGGCAGCTGACTGAAGCAATCTTTGGTATTACTTTTAACTTTTTCTACATATGATGCATTAAGATACCAAGAAATGATCAAATAAGTTTAAAAACACTGTTCCTTGAAAGGAGGATTGGGCTTTACTCTCAAGATCTTTGGCTTTTCCATTTCTGCCGATCTCTGCCATTACCCAAGTGAAGAAAGGTTTCTTTGTGTAAGAAACAATCCTATTGTAGGTTTGTCTTTTTGACAGCTCAGGTCGGGGGACGTGTCTGGACAATGAACCTCTGAAACGAGACTTCCTGTACCCAACAGTGGCCCCGGGGCAGGTGTACGACGCAGACGAGCAGTGTCGTTTCCAGTACGGAGCCTCCTCACGCCAGTGCAAGTATGGGGTAAGAAACCAGCATCTCCTGCTCACCTGTTCTCTTCTCACTGACCCAAGGGAAATCTGATTAATTGAGTTTACATCTTCTGTTTTCAAGCCAAGTTATAGAGTCAGAAAATTGCATCGCTAAAACACCAACATATGCACAAAAAGATACAATACGACGCAATTTGGCAAAGACAAGACAAGACACCATTAGATGCAATATGATACGATACGATAAGACATGATTGGACCTACTTTATTTTCCCATCAGGGAAAGTGGTTCTTGGGCTCCATTGCTCCACACAATTTTCTGAAATTCTACCGAGTTCCTCAAATTCGAAAGGAATTTTTGTTCCAAATTGGACGACATTCACAACAGGTGTTTCTAAGATACAGAAGAAGAAGGGGAGGGTGGACCTAAAATCCTTAGCCAGAGCAGAAGGATAAATATGGTAGCAAATGAATATTCTGTCATGAAACCAGTTCCCAAACCTCCATTGGTTTCTGAACGGATTTATGGAAGCTTATTCTTGATGACCATCTCGAATTCCAGATCCTAAGACAATTGCAAAGAGGTGGACTGAAGCAGTGTGTGCATGATGGCTGTCGGTTATCAGGGGTCAAAGAATCCAGGTTAAAGAGGTCTTGCTTCTGGCCCCCTTTAAGCCTATCTGATTTATTTCTTTTGTCTGAGAGAATGACGCTGATTGGACCAAAAATGGAAAATCTTCCCACATTCTTCTTTTCACACACTTCATTGGATGTACAGTACATTTAAGTGTCAAAGGGCTTTAAACTTTACAGTTCACAGGTATTTTATTCTTATTTTACTCGTTGATGGACAGTCACAACATGTTCTGTCCTCACTTGGATAATAACAGTTTATACTTCCTTGTTGAGATTAAAGGTGGGAAAACATTGAAAGACAACTACAACAGGCTCTTAGGTGTCTTTTCACACGACGCCTTAATTATCTTTTGAATCTATTTACTCAGCAGACAAAGAGACGAAGGATCGGCATCAATACTCCCCACATCTGTAAAGATTATGATTCAATCCTCCCTGACTGAGTGATAAGAAAACCTCAGTACATACAGTAAAGTGACTCAGGCCGTGAAAAGACGAGCAGCAAAAACAGATCCAACAAGATCTCATGGAAATGAATGTGATATTGTTTTGCGTTTCATAAATATTTGATCAAACGTTGGGGAAAAAAAAAATAGGGGACAGAGATTAGCTGAGATCATAGAGTAATTTCATGTCACTGAAAGAAATATCTGACAGCAGATTATAACAGGCCCAAAGTCAAGCCCTGTTATTTTGGCTCCTAAGCTCATAATTGTGGTTTCAGATCAGCATGAAAGCAGAACATTTATGAGTGGACTCGGTTCCAACGAAGCTTTATTAGATTTCTTGCGTCTGATCTATTTCATGAAGCCAATTTGTGAAAGAGATGCCCTTCGTGACTCTTTACAGGACAGTCTTGACCACAGGAATGGATAAAAGGTCTAATGAACAGAAGAGTCTGGTTTCTAAAGCCATGACTTATAGATGAACAGCGATGGGAAACCTGAGGAAGTCTAGCCGAGCTTATTAAAGTTTATCTCTAACATAACAATAAATAATCTTGCACGGTCATAATGTGGTTTTTAATATTGCACTCGTTAAACATGTTGGCTTGGACTGTGACATGACAAAATGATTTATTATGTATTCAACCACAAGATACAACATTTCTGGCGACAACTCTTCACCATATTGGGTCATCTTTGGGACCACACATCCTATCTCCACACATGACCTGGAGTGTCCTGTTTAACTGTGTTGTAAAGCCCTGGTTCCAACCCCACAAAGGGCCACCAGGATGTCCACACCGAAAAATGTTGACGTAAATACCAATTAGTCTGGAATCACTTGATTTACATTTTAATTCTGAGAGGCACTCTGCATGCTGCAACCAATCCAATATATCTTCCAATATATATTGGTACCCAGACATATTTGGTAGCCTACACTTACTATGAACATGAATTACGGTTTGTTTGATACTTAATTAAAAGCATTTTCAGAACATTCCCCATCAGTTTTGGGTTTTTACCAAATGCCTTAATGCTCAATTCTGCCTCATTGTAGAAAAATGGGTTTGCTATTGAATACGATAAAAGACTAAACAATACGATAATGAGTTAGGATACATTGTTTTTGCCTGCTTTACTTTAATGAGTTGCTTCTACGCTTAACACACAAAATTATAAACAAAACCTAAAGAAATGAAAAAAAAAATGTAGCTAGCCTAAAATTTTTTTCAGCTTTGGTAATAGTTCTAGGGATGTTAAAACCTGTTTGTTAGATAATTTGTCAACCACTTTAAATACATTAGCCTCAGCCTAAGATGTACTTTGTGTTTGGTCCTAATTAGCATGTCAACATGGTAAACATAACCTGATATCTTCTTTTAAAATGATGACCATGTTAGCATGTTGTATAGGTATGTATGTGTGTGTGTGTGTGAATCTATCAATGATCTATGTATCCATGGAGCCAACTGTGTAAGCTGTGACTACAAATTTCCCCCTGGGGAGACAGTCGAGTGTTGTATTGATTGTATTGATGTTGACTTTAGCATTACGCCAAGGACAGTCTCAAAAAAGGTGTTATCATGGCTGTAGACTCTGTAGAATTTGGTTTTTACCATTTTCCGAGTCAACTTATTGTTCTGTCTTAGCTCTTCTGTGAAGCCTTTTGAAAACAATTACATCTGTTCATTTAAGAGAAGACGTCAACGTCCAAAACACTTGGTGACTTTGAGGTGGGTTTGGGACTCTAATTGGGCTATTTTGGGATAAATCGAAACAATCTGTCATTCCTTAAACAAACCAAACCAAATCATGATTTTCTTTTATACTCGTGGATCGTTACCAAAAGAGCCTGAGAACCACTGATGCAATATTTCACTGGATTTGGCCGACGACACCTTTAGCAGGAGGGGATATCACAGCCGTTAAATCACAGCGTGAGACCGTGTCAGAGGTGGGAAAAGTAACTTGGATGTGAAGAAAGGAAGTTTGGGTAATTTATAGCAATAATTTAGTTTCAGTGACTGCTTTGGTCATGCTCAAAGCTTCCGACACAGGAAGCTGGAGGTATGAAAAACAAACAACCTTTGATGGCTATATTAACGAGACCCTTACTGAGTACCCCTGCCCTTTTTTTTATTACCCGCTTGTTCTCTCTTTAGCGTAAATCAATCAGGCTCACATCCAAGTTCGTTAAGGCCCCGGCCGCTGACCTTTTAGCAGGGCCCAGATAGTGAATGGAGCAGCGGGGTGGCTTATTGAAACCAGCTGGCCTCGGGGAGCTGCTGCAACTAGAGAGTGGCAGTTTGCTGCTTTATTTAATCTGGATAGGCTCAGGGAGCTGAGGGGCCGTGGCATATTTACTGACCCCCGGGGTCAGAATCAATGCGCAGGATCATAACTCTTTTTCATGGGCCTGCTCTTCTGCCGTACACAATTGTCCTGTAAAAGCCTTTGAAGTTGAGAGGCAAGTCGACCCAGTTTGCTTTAATGGGAAATCTAATGCAAGGTTGTGCAGAGCTGTCCTTGTAACATGTGTTCACTTTATGGTTTTATTTATTTGGGGGCAACTTGGAGCTGTCTGCTCTCTATCTCTCTCTCACACACACTCCCTTCCTTTGGTAATCTAAATGGATTCTCCTTATGCTCCAGACTGAGGAGTGAGTGGTGTTTATACAGACCACTCAGTAATACTAAAGATATTTGTCCGGCCACAAGTCGTCTTTATCTAAGACTTGGGAGGCCTGTTGCTCACTCTTGATTTCCCCTAAGAAGAAGAAATTGGATTTCTTGAACTGATGTCACGGTCCCGTGTGGTCCCGGGGCGAACGTGAGCAAAGGTTAGTCATGGTGGTGTTGATCCAGCTGACTCTTCATTTCTCATAAGAGAACATTAACAGCAACCAGTGACCCTTGGCGTATTGCTCAAGATGCGCCGTGATCCAAAGCATATGGGCTCTTGAAGTTAGCAGTCTCGATGTGGTCCCTTTTTATCTCTTCTCATCCTCTGATCTGATCTGGAATTATGCAGATTTATAGAGGAACTTTCATGCAGTTTGTGTTCATGTTCCTCTCTCGCCGACTACAAAGGAAAAAATAGGAAAACCACAAAAGCTTCTGATAAATCATCCTCACTCTTATTCACCAGCAAACATGAAATGATTTGCTGCTAAAATGATTTATTCTGACCAACTTGCTTTTGCCTTCTTTCCTAGGAAGTGTGTAGAGAGCTCTGGTGCCTTAGCAAAAGCAACCGCTGTGTAACAAACAGTATCCCTGCTGCAGAGGGGACTCTATGCCAGACTGGGAGCATTGAGAAAGGGGTAAGTCATCAAATGTTTTCTCGTACATTTTGCAAATATCAACCCCCCAAGAAACACCACATTTTCTCACTTACTCAAAGTGGTATCTAGGGATAACTGTGGTTTTAAGATATCTTCAAAGTTTTTATTTCACTCTACCCACAACTCCCTCAACCGTGATGAAAGATGGGGAGGAGAATGATGAAAGACCATAACCATATTCCTTCGGAAATTTTAACAAAGTTTTTTGCCAAATCACATCCCAGAACACAACTCTGAAGCAAGATGTCCTTGCTAGCTTTTACAACTCAAAAGTTACCGCTCAAGACAGTGAAGAACACTTTAATATGATGCACAGGGTCAAACAGCCCCCTTTTTCATATTTCAATCACACAGCAAATCACACCACACAAGGACAGGACTAAGCGTAGCTCTATTTAATACTTTGGTTACTTGTTTTCTCTTAAAGGACAGCATGTCAAGGTGGTTGCAATTGTACATGACATGAATTATTGAGTCAAAGATGAACTGTATTGGGGTGCCGGTGGCAGAGTGGTTAGTGCGCGCACCTTTTGTACGGAGGCTTTTCCACCAAGCGGACGACCCGGGTACGAGTCCGACCTGTGGCTCCTTTCCCAAATCATCATCTGGCTTGTTTAACTTGGCAATGTATGTGCAGCGTGTCCATTGGTGATCTCTGTCTGAACCCATTGGCAATTGGCTAATGAAGCTGTAGCCTCAGGGAGTGACGGCGTACATCTTTCCAGTCTTCTGGTAAAGCCAGTAGTTGTGTTAGACTTCCTTTTCTATGTGTTGCCATTGTTTACAGTGCAATTAGCAACTTGAGAAGTGGAGTTGGAGACCAAATTGTCATCAGATGTCTGCAGAGGGTTCAGGGATTGCTTTATGGTTGTTTATGTTCTGCCTCTTTATCTGTCCCCTTGCACCGTTGCACAGCTGAAGCCTGTTTAAATGCAAGGGGACGATGCTACTGGTAGCCTACAAAAACTGAAAACCAGAACACTTCCTATACCAAAATATGTCCATATCCATTCACATCCATTTTTTGACGTTGAGGCCGAAATCTCAAAGAGAAATGATCAAAACTAATTTTAAACAAAGCCACTCAACTACATCTACCAGACAAAGGTCATTTATTTGCAACTTGGGGCAATGTACCCTTTAACTATTGAACACTTAGAAAGTGCTGTACCTGGTTCTATGTGTGCTGAAAAATTAGTTGAAGCTAAAGCTACCCCATTACTTGGACTTGCAACTATCCCACTCTGGTTACGGGTACCATTCCCTCCATTTGAACTCGTCCAATGGGTGATGCTACTCACTCACACATACACACATTCTCACACACATGTAACCAGGCCAGGCTTGAGGTCATCGGCCCGCTGTTGATGCCAGCCAGGTTAGTGGAGACAGTTTTAACACGGATTACGGCAGCCATTGTCGCTGGATGGACCGAGGTCTAAAAGGGAAGAATAGGAGAGTGTCACGAGCTGTCACCCGTGATTACCATTAGCTGAGTGGAGCCTTTGAGGTCCGGGGCCCACGGACAGGGTCCTGGACAACACAGGGGGCCCCAGGTTGAGCCAGGGGGGTTTTGGAACAGCTTTGGAACAGCTTTAGGAGAGCCACTGGCATACCCTGTCTGCCCCTGCCGGGGACAGCTTCAAAGGAATATGAATGTCAGCCATTTCTCACCCAGCGTGTAATGGAGAGAGGCCCTTCCAACAGGAGAAGGGAGAGAGGGGGAGAGAGAGAGAGAGGGGGAAGAGACAGAGGGAGGTGGGAGAGAAACCGAAACTGACCAACGCAGAAGAGATTATTGTGGGAATGGACTTGGAGAAAAATACTCAAGATTGTATTTGAAAGCCGACTTCACCTCCCCTCTGTGTTGGGTTTTCTTTCTGTGTCCTCCTCATCTCTCAAACCCCTCGTCACCTCTCTCCCGCTAATCTTGTTTAGACAGCTTCTCAGGTCAAGAATGAGTAAGCCAGGGAAAGAGGACGGCGGCCTAACCTCACCTTGACTGTCCTGGTATCACTCGGTTCTTAGCCTACTGACACAGTTGGAGAGACAAAGAGCTGTCTCTGATCCCCTCTTCACTCTGTGGCTCTGAACAGCTTAGCAACAGGATTAAAACACTCCTGAAAAGCCACACAGTGCTTTCTATCCCTCACCTGAAAGACCCTCACAACACCATGGCAATGTTAAACTAAAATACAAGAACATACTGAATCAGTTTCAGAAGTTATTCTGTTGATTAAATAGTGTTGGGAAATGGTCAAATTAAAGGTATAGATCATTTTATTTACCTCCTTGTAATACTTCCAAGCATATCAAAGATAGATAAAATAGAAATAAAACCGATCCTGTTCCTATTATAGAAGGGGGGTTAAGGAAATAGTTAGCCTAGCTTAGATTAATACTGAAAGCAGAAATAGCAGAAATAGCTTGCTAGCTGGCTAGATTTGCCCAAAAAAACAAAAGTATTCCTACCAGTTCTTAAACTATTATCTTCATGTTGTGTATCTTCTATGTTTAGCTCCAACAGACACAGCAATGTAAAAACAAAAACTATTCTAAGTTGACAAAACTTTTGGAAGCTTTTTCCCACAATACCCAACGCGTATTCTCCCGCCTAAAACACAGAATCACTGTTTTTGAATTAAAAATTGAAGATCAGATGTGGGATGTATGATAAGTCAATGTAAGAGTTTTGTGTGTTTCTTAACCTTTGAAAGATGCTTATTTAGGATCCACCTTTTAGTTCTATACGTTGAGTTAAGCTAAGCTAGGCTAAAGTCAGCCAAGTACAAAAAGAAACAGCACTAAATTAAAAAACTGTCAAAGAGGATGCATGATTCTGAGATCTGACTTAGCAATGCCTTAAAATGTACCTTAAGTTTACTCAAATAAGCTAACATTAGCTACCGGTATTCACACCAATGTTATGATGTTGAAAGAAAATACCTGGAGGATTTGAAATGAGCAGGTGTACAATGAATTTCTTGAATAATATTTTATAATTTCAATATATTTTATTTGCAAGCGGACAACTGTCAGATTTGCATATATCCCTTGCCTACAGTATTAAAGCTAAGCTAGGCTAATCAAATCCTGCAACTTAAAAACTAGGCACGCTTAAAAAACAGGCACATTAAAGAATAATGTTCAATGTAAAAACTCACTGTCAAAACAAGTCAAATGGAGAAATCCTACAGTCAGTGAAGTGACCAAGTCATGTCTGTTTGACTTCAATTTTTACCATAAGATACCGCAGCAAGCTAACATTAGCCACCATAATTAAGAGGTAACACCAGACTTAGTTCGGCTGTAGCAAGAAAAACCTTGTCGAGAAAAATCTAAAGCTGCACAATTTTCTGAAATGTTGAACTATTCCTTTAATGGTAAAAAAAACAAACAAAAAAACAAAAAAACCCCAAGAACAATATAACAATAGACTTCTGTGAGGAGGGAAACCTAGACAGCTAAAGCAGCAAAATGGCAGGTGAGAAAGGCGAAATAACAGGACTAATGCAGAAATGAAATTATAGGCTGAGTAATAGTGTAATCACAAGTTAAGTAAAGTGTGTGTCTGTCTTTTGAGTGTCTTTATAAAGCAAGGAGAATGTGTTATTGAAGGAAAACTTCATCAGTCAGGTTCTGTATAGTCTACTCTTCACTATAAACAGATGCTTATAAATTTATTGGGAGCTAATAACGGTTTGAGATGTAAAGCTGACACTTAAGCATTCTGAGTCGTTATAAGTTGCATGTTATTGTGAATCTCGCCTAAACTTCAGAGTATAAAACAATCGTTAATGTGTCTCAGTGTTTGTGTTGTAAAGAAATGCTGCATAATAAAAACCCTCTGTCTCTCTCTCTCTCTCTCTCTCTCTCTCTCTCTCTCTCTCTGTTGCCTGTGGTATCGCTCCTCCCCGCTCAGTGGTGCTACCAGGGGGAGTGTGTGGCGTTCGGTACCTGGCCTCAGAGTGTGGACGGAGGTTGGGGGCCCTGGTCCATGTGGGGGGAGTGCAGCAGGACCTGTGGGGGCGGTGTTTCCTCCTCCATGAGGCACTGTGACAGCCCAGCGTAAGTAGGCAAAGTAAGCCACAGCAAGCTGAACACACACATCCAGGTCGTGCCTACAGGTGTGTGTTTGTGTGCATGTGGGTGCTGTGTGGATGATTGTTGTGTCTGAGTGGGGAGTAGAGATAACTAGATTTTCTCTGAAGTAAATCAGTTGTTAAATATTTCCAGAGTAAATGCCTCCTTCTTTGGGAAAAAAAAACACTTTATTTTGAAGGTCTTTTGAACACTTTTCTTGTGGAAAATTGAAGAGTATACCCACTTCTTTAGGCAGCACTACACCACTGACTAAGTGGTCAATCGTAAACGGAAAAACAGATGACAACATTTGAACTGGTCCGTGCTGCATGAGTTCAACACCAACAATATACAGTTTTTCAAGGGAAGTTGTACCCATTTCACGAGGCCTTTGAAGTGAGATTATGTCTTAGATAAGTAAGTCAAACTCTTCCTCTCACAAGCTTACACTCTAAACAACGAAAATGAAAGAAAACACTCATTTGATTCAACTCTCAAGGCAGCCTAGCTACAGTCTGACCTGCTCTGGTGGGACCGGTAACTTTGGGTGGCACATGGAATGATAACTGAATATTGCTAAAAAAAAAAAAAAAAAATACAGACATGAAGCCAAACTCGCTGTTTAGGTCAAAGCACATCTATGAACACTCGCACAGAAAACATCTAGGCAAAGATTGTCTTCAAAGGCACAATGCTCAAGGTCAAACCTTGCTGTCAAAAAGGTTCATTTTAATCCAAGAGACTCAGATTGACATAAAATTGTCGTAAATTTGCTAACATTAGAGAGTAGTAACACAAGTGTAAATAAGGCTACAGCAGACGCCATGAAAAAAAAAGGTTCTTTAAGGTTTCCCTGACCGGCACTATCGTATAAAACTAAGCACAGACGGATCTCCTCATGCTGTTTAAGATGGACTGATACAGCATGTGCAATCTGTTAAGACACATCTCTCTCTACTGTAGATTATAGCCCTGTGTAGTTTTTCTTTTAAGGACCCTCGTGTGTCCTCGGTAGACAAATCATCGTCTGGTGCATCTCTGTCTGGCAACGAGACGTTTCTGGATCCTTATCCTGCTTCCAGCGCTGCATTCCTTTCGCTGTGGAAGCTAGATATTACGTCAGACACATCATGGGAAGACACGAGAGGAGAGCCAGGGTGAACCAGGGGGAAGGAAAATTTAAAAAAAAAAGGAAAGGAGGAGGAGGAGGGGGGGGGGGCACCGAAATAATGTGGAACACCTGTGTAAGGTGATCGTTGCTGCTCAGGCATCAGGGGAAAACAGAGCCAGACGAGACGTTGTGCAATGAAGTGCAAATAATGTAGGACAGGGAGGTTGATGAAGGTGAGGAAGAAGGGGAAGAGATTTCTTTAAGGGGGGAAAAGTAGAGAATCGTCATTTGCATCGCTCCCAAATCTCAAATAGCATGTCACACTTAAGGGCTTTAAGGGTGGCTTGGATTTCATGAATGAATCACTGGCACTCACACAAACACACTTTTGTCTTCTTTCAAAGACTGATTCAGGCCTTTTTTTTTTTTTTTTTGTCATGACCTGCACCTACCTAAACCTTCTTAAAGATCACCTTACATCACCAGTAATGACTTCTATTAAGACAACTTGTGATTGTATTTTTTTGTTGTTGTTGTTGCTTATTTCCTTGCACTCATTTTTTTCTCCTGTGTCCCTCAGCCCATCTGGAGGAGGGAAGTACTGTCTCGGGGAGAGGAAACGCTACAGATCTTGTAACACAGACGTGAGTTTTCTTCCTTTTTTTTTTGGTAGTTAAAACAAAGTTGACTTGGAAGCTAAACTATTCTCTTGATGGATGCACTGCTCTGATTTGTAAAGGCACTGCGATACACAGCCTGCTGAGATACTCTGACCTTGGATTGGTTTTGACCTGGCAGTGTCACAGCACCTCCTCTTCGCTGCTCTACATTTTTGCTTCTGCAGGACATGTTAAATTAGGGAGAACTTTAAAAAGGAGTACGCGAGCTATAGCAGCATCACAGTTAAGCTTTCCGACATGTTTTCTTCCTGGAACGCCACGCAGATGATAATAAAAAAGGCACAAGCTGTGATTCAATACTCCCAATGGTGACTTTAGGTTTACTCGCCTCTTTGTCACTTTAAAGTCTGCATATTGTTTGTGACATTTCACATGAGTCGAGGATGATGACAGTTTCAGAGCCGAATCCATGAAAAGCAATTCACTGAATTAAAAAAAGAAAAAAAAAAACGTCTGGAGCAAAGCTTTAAACAAATATTTAACATGGCTGCAAATGCCAGATCTCTGTTCAACTATTTCTAGGTGGGCTTTTTTTTCATAGGGTGAAAATTGAAATAGTTAGGGCCCTGGTGGACGTTTTAACCACAAGTCTTAAAAATAACAGCTGAGAGCAAGCACCGAGTGTTTTCTTTGGAAAACAAACATCATCCCTAACCGCCGTTTCATCACACTGACCACACCTCGTCCAAGGAAATGTGTGTGCGTGAGCTCAATGACAGATATTCACACACACATGCATAAATTGATGTTTGAATCCCAGCTTTTTCTACGTTGATCAGCTGTCAGATATTATTTGGCAATGTTGCCTCCCTTTCCTCCTTTTTCTCCTGTGTCTGTCCTGTTGGAGGACAATTTATATCACAAAGCTGTTCCAGTTCGCATAATGCTTTATGCTAGAGCCCATTAGCCAAAGACCCCACCAGATAAGGTTAAGACTTAAGCAAGTTGTTGTCAAACTTCTATAAAATGGGAAGATAACTTAAGAGTCCATCCCAACGCTTCCAGGCACTGTGAGGCTGCACTTCTACCATCTGTGCTGAGTGCTAATGTCAGCCGGAGAAAAGGCTGATTTTAATAGTAACAACTATATTAGATTATCTTGTAAGCATGCTTGCTTTGGCCAAAAAAGCATTACACACACAACTAATAATGGGGAAAGGACTTATAATCATAATCAAATGTTTTTTGCAAAAACATAATCATGACCACACCCCTTTTTTGGGTATTTTTTTTCATTTTTCACAATTTGTAGACAAAATTAGAAGTTCACCAAGAGAGTGCTGACCTTGGTGAAGGCCAGTCGTTAAAGGGAGCTATAGCAGCTATAGTACTGCTTTTCTGCATGTATGGTTTATAGCTATAGTATGTTACTTGTGTCTCCGTCTACAGCAGTACTAAGCTTTGCATATTGTAAAAACTTAGGCCCTCTTCTCCAAACTGGGACTGTGCAGACCATCATCTACATAGTACACTTACTACTGATAAGTACCTCATATGACCCCCTTTAAAAATAACTTAAATAGGAAGGAGCACATCTAAAAAACCTAGTTCTATACTGTATAAGTCTGGAAATATTTCAATAAATATTAGAGTTTTACATTTTACTTTTCATGAGTCCAAAATGTAATGGGTTCTTTTTGGCCCTAACAAGTTTTAACAATCAGGCCGGTAGTTTTTCCGTAATCCTGCTGATAAACCAAATAATACCCTCTATGGCAGAAACAGTTAAGTATAGATAATTCATTACACAATCAGCCAGTCAATAAGAGATGATAAAAAGGGATCCGTACTTGCAGCTCTTCTAATTTGATCCTTGAGGTCCTTCTTCAAACACGTGTTGGCACAAGTTCAGCTCATTTGGTCTTGTGTCGCATTTCAACACACACTTGTAATAATATTATTCTGTCTCCTCTGATTCAATCTGCATGTTTGATGTGCGAGTTTAAAAGCTGCCATATTGCCAAACGCTTGACTGGTAATGAAAGTGGCTCGGGCCTTCCCAATGGCCCACTCCAACGTGGAACACTTTCAGCATGAGAAATACAGCTTTGACCTAAGAGCTTTTATTTGCCCCATGGGAGAGTGTTTTGAGGTTTCTAAGGACCTTTTCACACCAATAAAGTGTTTCTTTCCACTTTGTGGACCACTTTTCCACTTTTTTTTTACCTCATCTAACTGGAGAAAACATCATAAAAACGAAGAAGTCCCTACAAATGCAAAGCTCACTGTTCTCCATTAGAAATTCTAAGAAGCAAGTCTGTTTTAGTGTCTATTAATAAAAAGTGACATCTTATATTGACTTTGTCCTGTAGTTAATTATCAAGTTGTCAATGAAAAAAAAACACTTCCCAGAAAAAAGCAATCGCGGTTGCCAATTATTCACTGATGGTAACAACATGCTAGCTTTGCATCTGAAGATCTTACAGGACCATTACACGTGTTTCTTGAAAGATTTAGCTCCTTCACTGCAAATCATGTGCGTTTGTTCTGCCTTTTTTGCGAATGCATGACACAGGTTTTTGAATTTATGGATACTTTCTTTCCAGTCGTTCCAGTTATGCATTGGTTTCCATTCATTTCCCTGTGGCATGAAAATCTATTGGCAAACTCTTTAAAGTTGTAAAATCCATTAGAGCGAACATCAAGTCTGCATTTTCCTTTTGTCAAAGTTACATAATCATTGCTGGGTAATGAAGTTTAACTGCTAAATGATAAGAAAAAAGACTGTATTGCTTTACTCCGCTACATTAAAACAAGGTTTGTACATTCAGAAAGTTGCATATTTATATACTTTACCAAATCTTTATGCAGCACTGAATACGCTGTGAATGGTTATCCATATTTAGCAGCTTATGCAACAACATTAGGAGTATGTATTTAATGAAAATGGTTATTAAACAGAAAGTGTTTTAAATCTACTATAGGGAAATACCTTTTTTAAAAATATATTTTCATAGCATTAGGGGAAAGAGTCAATGAAAGTGCACTTTTATGTTTATGATTAGCTAAAACTCTTGTATTATATGGTCATTTAAGAAGCAAAAATCTCAAGTATTATTATTATTTCTTTGTTTTTTCAGGCCTGCCCTGCCGGTGCTCGTGATTTCCGAGAGAAGCAGTGTGCAGACTTTGACAGCATGCCTTTTCGTGGGAAATATTACAACTGGAAACCTTACACTGGTGGTGAGATACATTTTAAAGTGGAAAAAATATGCGCTTGCTTAACATTCAGTAATGCTAATATAACAATTTAGCTGTTTAGTTAATTAGTCTAACAATACTAGGGCTTTTTTTTTATAATTTCAGGTACATTTAGATATTTTCCTGAATGATAACTTACAAAATTCACTTTGCCCATAACATTTTAAGTTCAATCACCGCTAGCTTACATTAGTTGGTAGTCGTAGCTCAGTTAGCTAGCCAAGTGCTACTACTGTATGTACACAGGGAGTCACTAAGCTACAATGCGAGCAAAACCGGGACATGTCAGTGTTTTATAGATATTCTTTGGCACTCGGGACACGGAGTTCGAAAGCTTCACAGGCCTGGACAAATCCAGACCTGATCCGGATGGTCACCCGCCTACACTTTAGCTACAATGTTCGCATAACTGCTGCCAAAAAAAACGAAGCAAATATGTTTTGTAAATTTATAGTATGTAATTATTTTTAATTATAAGTAGACCTTCATGGGGGGGAAAAAAAGAATATCAGTGAACTACAGAATGAGCGAATGGTACTGTGCAGTAGGCTAATGGTAGATTAAAAATGTAGTCCCATGATTATCTCATGAAAACATTTTGTTATTTGAGTTATGTTGTGTTACTTTGGTGATTCTAGGTTCCAGTTTTACCTGTTTACATTTACATTACAACAATTTGAATTAGTTAAGCACCTCTTTCATTCCTCTATTCACCAGGTCGTATTCACAACAGCTAACGCTCACTCTCTCTGTAAACTAGCTTAGCCTAGCAGTATAAATTTCTAGTATTAACTAATATCTCTGTGTAATCAGTTTTTTGTTAAATCTTCATTTAGTCAGCACTTAAAACGAGGCTAAAGTTGAAGATATAAACAGCTGATGGAACCAGCAGCTCCACACCGACTCGCCTCGGCGCTGAGCTGTAAAATCTTTCTGTCATCCTTTTCACGTCACAAATGACAATCTGCAGGCCGGCCTGTCTTATGTACTGAGTTCACACTAACAGAGTGAAGGTCTCTTTGAAGGCCAGGGAATTCTTTAGATTCCTATACACGTGACTCTGTTTAAAGACCCTCCCTGGTCTTCTGGATATACTTATTGTCCTACCTGGAATAGTTTACATTTTGGACAGACTTCCAGACATCTCCCAGAAAAAGGTTTTTCTTAACTCTCTTCTAGACCGACACTTCTCGTACTGAGCCAGAATGCCTGGAAGTGTTAATGTTCTGCATCACAGTTACTGTGCAGGGCTTTGGGAGTACAGGTCTGGTGTCATCCCCCCTCCCCTTAAGTTCTCTTCTTGATGTCTGCAGATCATGGAAAATTTCCACTTAGAAAAAGCGATAAAAGTTTGAAGCATGTAAACACGGCTTTTATTTTCCTTGATAGATGGAAGAGCTTAAGCTAGATCTCTTTTATCTCAGGGGTCTGTTTTGTCAAATCTATCACCTCCTGACTCAAAGCGTTCCTTGGAGCTGGGAGCCGTCATGTACAAACAGTAGATAACCTGCGTCAGTGTAATTGTTGTTGGCAGCTAGTTTTGGTGTCCCAGTGACGTCAGCCTCGGAGTTTCAGATCTGACTTTCCTCCACTTGATTACTACTGTCAACCAAGTCAAAAGGAGATCCCAGAGCTGGCAGTTTCCTGATCCCTGCGTATTGTTTATCTTTGACTTCTTCTGTAAGGTTGTGTTGTCTTGTTTGCTATCTGCAGGCTGATAACAGTGTGCTCTGTCTGTCTCTGTGTGTATTCTGTGTAAACCAGGTGGTGTTAAACCCTGCGCGCTGAACTGCTTGGCAGAGGGTTACAACTTCTACACAGAGCGCTCTCCTGCAGTCATAGACGGCACCCGGTGTCAGGCGGACTCTCTGGACATCTGCATCAATGGAGAGTGTAAGGTAAGTTAACAGTAAATGGTCCTTTAAGCACCTTCCTTTGAACTACTTTATTTGTATTGCACTGACATTGTACTTGGTCTCTTGTTTTAAAATCCAAAGTTGTTCGTCAGAGACATTCGACTGAACTCTTGGCTTTTAATACAATCTCTTTGTTTGTATTTCCTGCCCCATTGGACTCATTACTTACAATTTAGACACATTCACATACCAGAGGATTTCCTTTATTTAATAATATCTGATACAAATGACGACAGGAGCTAGAAATGTAGAGCCCAGAAACACAATAATGATACTGTGTTTTATAAAGACCAACTTAAAGCATCGACACAAATCAGTCTGACTAAAATAGAAGCAAATAAACTGGTAAATAAGACCAAAACAACAAAACAACACATACATTAATAAAAGTCTGGCAAAGACGTATAACAAAGCCAACAGTTAAGAAAAAGGTAGTCGATAAAAAGTGAGTTTTCAGAAGAGATTTAGAAGAGGGCACTGAGTTTGACTGCCTGAGATCTCCCTAAAAGTTGACATGCAGAGTACACAGTAAAACTTAAAATAAACGCTCATCCCAATTTAAGGCCCGGTCACTTTTACCAGCCGGATGTTGCTGCACGTTTGGACAAATAAAAGCAGGTCTAAATTATTGGCTCTGATTTTTTCCTTAAAGAATTCTGGATGTTTTTATTCCAAATATATCATGATGGCACATTTGCAGAAAATTAAAGGCAGGGTTGGCAATTTTCCAAAACTCTGATTTTGAAAAAGAAAGTTTAAAAAAAAAAAAAGTAGAAAAACAAAAAGTGACTATTTCACTACTCACAACGGCCAATGACAAACTCACAGTATACACTCCGTCATCGCTGACGGTGTAGAGAACGAGCAGGGAGACAGGGAGGCGTGATTGGTTCATCAGATTGGTACCTTGTCGCAGATTTTGGTTGAAGTTTTTACAGACTTACCACACTACAGATGAACATTTTTCTTTGTTCCTTTTTCAGAGCACATGAGTTATTAATTTCTGTCAGAACCTGAAGACAATTTCAACCAAAATCTTAAAAAGTGTATCTGGAGAAAATGACCAACCCTGCCTTTAAATGACACTCATGCATCTTTTACCATGAAAAATAAAAGTCTGTGTAGGTCCACAGTAATCCAGGTCATGATTGAAGCGTCCCCTAGAGTAGTGACAGTATATACATTACAGCTACAGTGACAAAGCAAGGGTTTCCTCAGCCTGTGTACGTTTTTTTTTTTTTTTTTTAAATCTTGGCAAATTCTGATAAACACAACAAAAATGCACCACTTTCAGAGCATAACAATTAAGCCATTGAGTGTGTGATTGTGATCTTGTTGACTCTTATCGGCACTTTGCAGCCTCAAGCGGGATTGTTCTGTGATGAATAAAACACAAAAATCTTTGTTTTTAATGAATAACAATTTGATATATATTTGATTGAATAAAAAAAGGCCGAAAACATCTTATTGAAAGGAGTTGGCGATTGGTGCCGTCTCTGTTTTCATGAGCATAAATCATTATTGTACAGTTTGTGTGTAAGTGTTTGTGTGTGTGTGTGGGTGTGAGTGTGTGTGTGTGTGTGTGTGTGTATGAGACATTTTTTTGGTGCATTCTCTAAGATGCAGCTGAAATAACTTTTTGGTCCCTCGCTTTAAGTATTTGCTTTGACTTCCACCTGACCGTACCGTTTGGCATGACGGTGCAGAGTCTGCGCCAACAACATTACTCTGATTCTAATATAAAAACACAACATGGTGTGTGTTTTAATGGGTAGAGAATCCTGAGAGGTGGAATATTTTCAAACCGAGAGGAGCACTGCAAGGTTTTTTATTTCCAGACCGAACGCAGCGTTTTTTATTTCAGAGGCTCTGCCACGCCGTGATAAATCTCTAGAACTCTGCTTGGAAGGTTTTCAGAAACACTCAAAACTGTTCAGCTGTTTGCAGGCGCTGCAGAGACAGAGAGAGAAAGATCACAAATAACAAGGAGACAGACAGATAGACAGGGAGAGAGAGAGAGAGAGAGAGAGAGAGAGAGAGAGAGAGAGAGAGAGGACGGACAGTGAGAGAGAGTTGAAAGAAGTGAGAGATCCAGAGGAGGAGTGCAGGTGTCGGTGATAACAGCCCTCCTCCATATCATTAACAAACACTTGCTGAAGCTGTTGTTACACAGTTTTTTAAGGGCAATGCTCTGTCTGGGTTAAGGCTAAAAAAAAACAAATATCATAAAATTAAGCTGCACACAATTTTAAGGCTGTCAAATGTTCAATACTTTTCGTTATCACATGTTTTAATTCACTACAATCTCAGTTATAATTTTTTTTTTTTACCTAAAGCTGCGGATAGCCAAAGAGAGAGCAGCTGTGGTCCATTCAAATTCACAGGTCACCAAATACTGATGTTTCTCAAGTCCATGTGGAGTCTTATAAAGATGCAAAAGTTACGTTTCTGTCTCTTGAAAAACAGACAGAGAGCAGAGGTGGCAACACTGTCTAAATCTATATTTTTAAGTTATATTTTTGGGAGATGTGGAGTATTGGAAGAGACAGGAAGTATTGGAAGGAGAGGGGTGGGGACAACATGCAGCAAAGGGCTGAGGTCAGATTCAAACCCATGACCGCCGGGACAAGGACTTTAGCCTCTGTACATGGGGTGCGTGTCATAACAGCTCGGCTATTAGTGTCCCCAAAATTGCACAAAAAATTATACTTACGATTTTTCTGTACAGAAACATTGCCACTCTATTTGACTGTGCAGGACTTTGCATGAGTTATTGGTGATAAAAATTCAGCTTCTAGGTATCGATTTTGTTCTGTTTTTACAGGTATTGTATCCAAATTAAGAATTATGTCAGCCGTTTTGTTTTTAAATCAAATAATTGATCATTTGCTCCAAAAAATGTTGGAACATGTGAAAATACCCATTACATTTTTTTTCACTTTGTCAGTCAAGAGCTCCAAACATAGCAAATCCAAGCAAATCCTCAACATGAGAAGCTACAATATGAGAAGAAATGTCATTAACAGACTAATCATTTTAATGCTTCAACTTACTTAATTAAAGTGTCGAGTTCATGTACGATAAACCATCTCCCCCTCAGCTAAAGAAATGTACCAAAATGCATTTTAAGGATGTCAAAGTTTTTCTTGTAACAAACATTTTAATTCTCAGATGCTCATGTGAGTCCATGCGCTGTGGATGTGTCAGCGTTTGAAGAGGAGAAATAATGAAATATTAAAAACACTGAATCTCCCGAAGTCTGCTGAACTCTGCAGCTTGACTTCCAAGGCATTACCAATCAACAGACGATGCAGCAATTACTTTAAATTGAGTTAGTTTGATCAGTTGGTTAGACTATTTTTATGAGCACAGATAAAAGATGGAATGGGCTCCATGTGGCCTCTAAATTAACGTTTATTTGAAGCCAAACAATGTGATCTGTGATATTTGCTAGTTTGACCACTCAGAGTCCATCATGTTTAATGACCTCTTGTTTATTTAATGGGTAACAAACTTGCCAAGTTATTCTTGATTAAAGCTGTTATTGCGTGTGTTGTTGTTGTTGCCGTGTGTGAGAGACTCAGTCTGGCGTTGTTCTTCATTTTTATTCCCAAATCCCCCAAAATTTAACAACACAACATTTTTAAGGCCATCTCGCAATAGTTCATGGCGTTTCTAGGGCGGCCAAACCTGTTTTATTTATCCTGATTATATAAAAGTTAATGTAATATAGGTCTCAAATGTACAGTTTTGTTTAGACAAAAGAAAAGGTAGATCCTAAAACAGCCTGGTTTTTCAGACTGGTGTAAACATTTGTTGGGTACTATTTTCAGCAGCGGATTAATACACATGGAGCTCGAGCGAGCGAGTGAGTGAGTGAGTATGTAGGGCAGCAGCAAAGTGTATGGTGGAATCTGGACTCCTACATTTTGTGTTTTCATGCAAATCAAAGCATGTCATCTAATGAAACAAGACAGTTTATGAGGGACAATCAGGAAGCTCATTTACTGAAGAAACTTCCTTTTTTTTTTTTTTTTTTACAGAATGAGTCAAAAATGACAAAACTAAAGAGTATCGTTGGACTAATTGTTTCAAAGCATGACAAAGTTTTGCTGAGGTAGCTCACTGTCAGTGTGAGCACTCAAAAAAATGGAAATTATCAAATTATGAAGTTGTTTTAACGACCCCACACAAACAACATGTTTGACCATTTCCCGCTTTCTTTACGAAGCTGAGTTAACCGGCTGCATTTTGGTTGCATATTTATTTGTTCCTTTAAGAAAAAAGGAAGCTAGGGAGGGACTTTTGGAGAGTTATAATTGGTGTTAGCCCATTGTATTCATTGTTAGAGCAATCAAACTCAAACAGTGACGACTTTCATTCACCTTCATTGAGGAGGTAGGGACGTAAAAATTCATTATTTCAATGGATTTAAAGTTTGTATATGCTTTCACAAACACATATGAGAGTGGGTTCACTCCTGGCATCGTCTCACACTCGTGACATTAGCTAACTATTGCCTTTGAAAGACGATGAACGCATTTAGCAAATTGTGGAACTTCTCCTCGGGCCTGCGAAGCCTGAGCTCTGAAATCTGGCTTCGAGGAGTTTCTGCATTGAACTTCAGAGTACAATGGTGCTGAATCCTGATTTAATTTTCCAGTCTACGGTTAAAATAAATACTCATTCGCATTCTCCAACTTTGTTTGTTGGCTTCAAGCATGTTGGCTGCGACAACATCCTGGGCTCTGATGCAAAAGAAGATCGATGCCGTGTGTGCGGAGGGGACGGCAGCACCTGCGAGGCAACAGAGGGACTCTTCAACGAGTCTCTGCCACGAGGAGGTAAAACATGTCTGACTCACACTCATATTCTCTCACCTCAGAGGTCTGTTTAATAAACACATTTTAAAAATAGGAGCAGAGATAGAGTGTTTTGATTGGATGACCACATGTGACAAACTGTTAGTCACTGGAGATACCCGTAAAGAGAACAAACTTACTAACTATTCGTCCCAAAGCCAACACATATCCGAGAAGAAGATGATAATCATAACAGCAATATCATATTTTTGGCAACAGAGCGTTATGTTTTCAGCCGTGTTGTCAGAATATCAGTCAAAACACAATGATTCCCCCATTGATTACATCATGGAGTGAGGAAATCAGGAGTGGAGACAGGACGTGGTGTTGGCTACAGCCTGAAGTCGTCTATAGAGAGCAGGAGAGAGAGAGAGAAAACATATTTCTCCTTCTATGGTATGGCTAGTAAACCATCTAAAAATACTGTGTGTGCATGTGTGTGTATGTCGGAGACTGTAAAAAGAGAAAGGAGGGGATTGTTTTGTCCTCCTGCTTTGTCCTTTTTGGGTGTTTTGGAATTTATCCTATAGGTACTCCTTCCCAACATGATATTTAACTTTCTGTCTTCACCGTGTTGTTAAAAAAAAACCCAACAATGTCTCATAGAAATGAGGCCTTGGAGAAGGAATACCACCTTAACGATCCCCGTGCTTTGTCTCGCAGGCTACATGGAGGTGGTTCAGATCCCGAAAGGATCAGTTCACATCGAGATCAAAGAAGTCGCCGTATCAAAAAATTATATCGGTAAGTGTTGGCCAAAAACATGATGGTTACTTCTCTTCATTGGATTAATAAGCACTTATCGGCTTTATTTGTATCAGCGAAGCTAGCAGCATGGCTCCAGGGACTGCAGAGTTGGTCCGTCCAGTACTTTGGTCCAGTACTGACAGAATAGCTGCTCTACTATTGGATGTGATTGCCGCGACTATTGTAGGAACATTCATGGTCCAAAGAAGTTGAGTTATAGGATCCGTTGACTTTTCCTGTAGCATCACGACACCTGGTAAAACTCTTCCAAAGGGATTGTGACTGACCAAATATTTGCAAAACAATTCAGACTTTGTGTTACATGCTAATTAACAATTGTAGCGGGGCGCCGGATAGCCTAGCGGTTATGGTGCACGCCCGATGTACAGAGAATGTGGGCCAAGGGGTTCAAACCTGGCCTCGGCCCTTTGCTGCATGTCAACCCCCCCAACTCTCTCCTTTCCTCACTCTTCAGCTGTCCGATCAAATAGAGCCAAAAGCCAATATCCAATTGTCACCATGACAACGATTGGACGTTAGCATGCCCTTACATGCTAAAACTATGATTGGAGGTAATGTCATTGTGAGCATGTTAGCATGCTATTTAACAATTGTTACAGGGCGCCGGTTGTGATGCAGCCCCATGTAGAGAAGCTGCAGTCCTTGTCGCGGCGGCCGGGGGTTCGAATCCGGCCTCGCCCCCTTTACTGCATGTCAACCCCCCCCCCTCAACTCTCTCCTTCCAATGTTTCCTTTCACTCTTCAGCTGCCCTTTCCAATAGAGCCAAAAGTCACCATGCCAACAATTTTGAAGTAAGCATGCCCTTACCTGCTGAAACTATGATTGGAGGTAATGTAATTGTGAGCATGTTAGCATGCTGACATTAGCACTTAGCACAAAATGCTGCTGTGTTACAGTGTAGTCCCACAGGCATACTAGTGGGACTATGTTTGGTTTCAGTTCCAATCATCATCAACCTCAGCAGACCCCGCAGCTCACTGCAGAGTGATGAATTGACAATTTGCAACATCAAGCTGTTTCATATTATCTGTTCAGTTCTGTGTAAACCACATTTTTAAGGGGTAGGGGTTTTTCCTCGTGTCTTAGTCAAGAGCCAATTAGAGGATGCCATCGTTTAATCTCCTGTTGCCTAATGCGAAGCCATAAAAACGTTGAGTCTGTAAAATAAAACCTCCCCCTGAAACCTTTGCACGTGTGATGGCCATCTTGGCACCAGACTCCTCCGCTCTGTTCCAGACTAAACAGAAAATACTACTTTGCAACACTGGAAGCATCAGACCCAAAACAATCACACAACCGGATTCAATCAAGCCAGCTCTGTGTCTTTTCATTAACAACAGAAAGACATGTGACAGTGTGTCGAATTTATAGCGGATGGTGTTGATGGAGGGCTTAAGTAACACTTTGAACCGGAGAGCTGCATGGGATTTATAGGGCCGTGGTGACAGCTGCCTGCTCCACCAGGATTATGGGGGATATAATGTCTATATATCTCAGTTAAAAGAGCGCAATTTTAGCTATTTTGTGGGACTACTCTTTTCTCTCCAAGTAATTTGTAACTGTTATGAATTGTATCTGCGACCCCAGTGATTCTAAAGATATTTGTCTTTTGCAGCATTGTCTGGATCCTCGCTATTTAGGTCAGCAAAGTTAACATCTTTATGTTTTATTAAAGCAAAAACTGCGTCAGACGAGATAAAAAAAAACTCTTATAAAGACTTTAAAAGTAAAAGAATAACAATGCTCTCAACCAGAGCCAGATGTGCAGAATTTATTACGACGAGGGATCGTGATACGTTAAAGAGGAGTAAACTATTGTTCATCTAATCTGCGTAAATGCAGCAGAGGGGGAATCTGCAGCACGAGCCAGGGAGACAGAACAGCCAGCGGTTGGATCGCTTCTCCTCAATTTGGCCCCGTTTCAACGCAGAGAAAGTGGATATTTTCAGATCTGTTGTGCTTGGAGACCGGCTCTTGTTTTGACAACCAGACAGAGAGGTATTCACGAGAGTCGTCCAAGCTTTCACCTGAAAGTGTGTTTTCTTTCTCTTCCTCAATTAGACGTATGTACATGTCGACACACATGAATGCCTTTGTGTACAGGCTTTAGTGTGTGTTTCTGCTCAGTCTTTGGATGGATAGGGAGCCGTCTATGACATCGAGGAGGCTGAAAATGATGATGATCGTCTCCACCTGTTGTCTCTGCTACTGTTGCTGTCTCTTTGGATTTCATCCTTCTGAACGTTTTTTTTTTTTTTTCTTTCTTCTTTTCTCTGATTTCTTAGCTCTTAAATCAGAAGGGGATGATTATTACATCAACGGAGCGTGGACCATCGACTGGCCCAGGAAGTTTGACATCGCCGGGACGGCCTTCCACTACAAGAGACCGTCTGATGAGCCGGAGTCTTTAGAGGCGCTGGGAGCTACCACTGAAAACCTGTTTGTCATGGTAATACAAAATAAAACTTCATTGTACACAATGCACAAATAAAACAGCTGACTGTGACAAAACTACAGTCTTGATGTTTCCTGTAGAGTTGGAGGAGCTTTCCTGTACTGTTTAACTTAAAAAATAATAATAATAATTAAGAGCCTCAGAACTCCTCATCATAGAAACACAGAAGTCTTTCGGACAACTTAAACCTGCAATTACTGATTTTTTTTTGCCAGTTTTAAAGCCTTTGAAAGGATCTGTAAAACACGACTCTGCCTTGGAGATCTCTTATTTATTGTGTTTCATGTTACACAAAGCAAACACAGCAAAGAACATGACAAACATCTCCTTGCCCCCCATATCATCTACATCAGGGATGGGGCAACTTTGGTCACAGCAAGGGCCACATTCATTTAGCTCTCACTGCCAGAGGGCCAAATTGTAGTACACAAAAACGATTTCAGTCAATTATGTCTCAAATTTAACTCAACATATACCAGCGATCAAATATTATTATGGACATATTTCTGGTTTTCATGATTTCATGGCAGATTTTGTCATGTTTTCTTCATGTTTCCAATTAGTTGATATGTAAAAATTGACCTGAGGGGCCACGTTGAGGGTTGATGGGGGCCGCCAGTTGCCCACCCATGATCTATATCCTCTAGCGTGACCCTGTCATATCAATCCTTAGTTAGTATTGGAAACTTGTTGGGGCAAAAAAGATTCATCAATACAATTCTTGTTGGAGTTGTAATTGGGTATACCTGAGCAATCTGTTCAATATGCACCATCCAGTTGTTCTGTTTTTGGTCTCCACCAACTCCTGATGGAAATTGTGTGCTTTTTGGCTGCTTAATGCTCCACTTTGTCCATCAGCCAATCGCTTTCTGGGTCTGACTGCTGTTTGGTTCTGAGCAGGTCGAGTTTTTAAGGCTTGTATTCAAAAACAGGCGCTTGCTTTTGCCTCGGTAATAGTGACCATAACTAAAAGATGACTTGAACAATGCTAAGAGGTTTTGTATAACTGAGGGGGAAACGCATATTTTTTTACAAAACACAAAGCTATTTGATCCATTATTTGTACAAAAAAAATGACCTAGACGTATTTGTTTTCTAAATACCGCAGCCAAATGTGGCCATTGGACAAGCTGGTGGGATGTGGCGACTTAAGTTCGTTTATAAAGCACCTTCTCTTTTTGCATTCTTTGTATGGGATGGAAATAACATGGTTCTGCATGTCAATCAAATGTTTCTGGACTTTTTTCTCGAGAAACAGCTGCTTGCTGAGTCCAGGAATACCTCAGTGAGAGCATTGAGAGTAAAACCCCCCCCCAAAAAAACAGCTAAACAATGAGCTGAAATTAAAACTGAAGCTGCGTAAAGCTGATGGGAAGCTTCAGATTCAAGTGATGATTATTTTCTCATCAACACAACAAAGTGACCGCTTTTACATCTGGTGGCTAATAGCAGCTTCTATGACAATATCAGCCGCCTTTCCCCTAACATTGTCTTTGCAGAAAATCTCACTTTCCAAATATGTTCGTCAACTTCTCGGTCGTATTGTGCTTTCTAACATGTGTGAATTATGTTGGGCTACTTCTCAACATCTGGAGGATCTAACCTTGTCTGACCCCTCAGCCAGCGGTTTTGGGTTAAAAGATATTTACAGTAAATGTGGATATTGAAAAGAATAACTTTACTTCATTGGTTAAACGTCTGTGTTGTTGCATGTGCACATCAAGAAGTGTGACTGTACCTTTAACTCTGCATGTATGTGTGTGTGTTTGTGTGTGTGTGTGTGTGTGTGTGTGTGTGTGAATATGAGGCAACTGAGCATTTTCTTGTCGTAATGCTTGGCGGTTTTCTGCCTCGACATGCACGCTGAAAATACCAGACCACACAGCACCACTGGAATAGACGCGCAACCGGCCGCTCGACCACTGGCCATTTCTCTGTGGCTTGCAAAACCCGACTCCCTCAGACTCCCTCAGATTCCCCTCTGCATCCAGCAGACTAATCTAAACCCACCAGAGACTCCCTGATCTGGACTTAAAACAGCATTTAAAGCAGCTATATCGTTGTATTTTTATATTAACAATGGTTTAAACGACTGCGTAATGTGAAAGAGGTTGTTAGCAGTGATTAACCAAACAAGAACTGTCTCATGAATCAGCTGTTCCCTTCGGAGCGTTCAAAGGTCTTAGCCTCTTCAAACTCACTGTTTAGGTTGTCTCCGTCTTTTGTTCTGTCTCACACCTTTCATCAGCTCTTTTAGGCCATATAAGATATATGAAATCTAAAGATAGTGACGTATTTGGTAGTTAAAGGTCCATGATTTCTATGAATTGGTAAAGAGTAAAACTAACAGAAATAAGTGTAAATATTGCACCTAATTTAAAAACCCATGTTAGCATTATGCTGTCTTAAAATGTTGTTTAAGTCAAGTCAAGGCTGGAACTATATGACTATAAAGAAGTTATTTTTTGTACCAACATGTACTTTCTCCTTCCCACTATTGTTCCTTTCTGTCCTCACCTTCTGTGTGCTGCTTTCCTCTGCAGGTCCTCCTTCAGGAGCAGAATCTGGGAATCCGATACAAGTTCAACGTGCCAATCCAGCGGACAGGAAGCGGAGACAACGAGGTGGGCTTCTCCTGGCACCACCTGCCCTGGTCTGAGTGCTCGGCTACCTGCGCCGGAGGTGAGTCACCTGCACAACACCTCCCTGCAGAGTCCGTCCTCTTACAGTATCAAACTTAAGGAAAGGAATGCAGCAAGTCACCAAGAAAGACAGAATAATGCTGGCATGGTACCAACCGTGCAGGAGAACTGTTTTTTATAAATGAAGATTATCAGTTTCTTTTTGGTACGAGAGAGGAATCCTCTTTCTGTCGACCTTCGGCTGAGCTCCTGTGGCCCTCCGAGCATTCTGCTGCTGAATACCACAACATGCTGCGGGTGTTTAAATTCCTCTTTTGAATATTTCTAACCTTCTCAAATATTTAATGCCTCATATAATGTGTGTGTGGTGTCATTCTGTAAATCTTCCCCAACCAGTAATTACACAACTGCCGAAAGAGCCGTGTGTGTGGAAACCCAGTATCATAATTTGCGATTGGTTTCCAAAATCATTACTTTAAAGCTGGAGATTCAGCCCCCTAATAAATTCAATATGTATATTTTCCATCTTTCAGCCAGAGTAATGAATACACTATCATTTCTGTGAATGAGCTGCTCTGCATAGCTTCTGGTTTACCAGCGCTGCACACAGATATACCGGCCGCTCTACTGCAGCGCTTGTCCTACAAAGTCAAACATTTAAAAATCTGAAACCGCAGTGAAATGTTGACCATGGCCCTCAAGAATGACTAAACCAAACCTTTTAGCCCAAAAGCAATGGGTTTCATGTAACAATAAATAGTGTCTCTTCCCAGTTGTCAAGTGTGGCCTGGACGGGTTTGTAATATTTAGTAAAAGCATGACTGAATAAGCATGTGGCTTTCTGCGAGGAAGGATTTTCAAGACGTTTGAAGCTGAGGAAGGCGGCACACATGTTCTCCTGTTTGGTAATCAAGCCTTTTGCTTTATTGATTTATTGTTGATCTTAATGATCTAATGAGGGGGTCTGCTGTTTGTGTCTGGCCGGGATGATTTTTAAACTACAGCCTGATTGAAAGTGGATTCTTTAGACTTCACTGCTACAGTTCTTGGAGAGTGGCTTAAAAAAACATGAAAAATGTAAACCTTTCTCTAAAGATTTTCTAAGTTTTCTAGGACAAATAACTTTTTTTAAAAGTTGGGTTCGGTAAAAAGAAGATGCCTTCGTCCATCACCAATCGCTAACAGTCATGGACAACACAATTCAGTGCAGCTGTTCACTTATAGTCTTCATGAGTCTAATTTTCAACCCCTGACTCTGTATTTAATCCCACTGTTCCTCATCTGTGGTGTAAAAACAGAGTCAAAGTAAGTGCTTTTGTGTACCCTTTGTACCCCATTGACCATGATGTCACAGCAACATGGCAGGTCGTGATATGTTTACCTGCATCCGACTGAGAAGCTGTGCAGCTGACATCAAACTTCAACAGAGCAGAGAGCGTTTAAACAGTCAAAATACTCCAGTTTCAATTCCCTAACTCGCTTTGCCAACCTCTACAGTATCACCCCTCTGCACCTCCATCACAGTTATATATGTTGTGTGTTCTCATTTTATGAATCGGGTTGTAATCGTCAAGCCGGCCATACTGTTGTTTATATGTACAATTACCCAGCTTATCGCTTATTTATCTGTGACCCGAGTGTCAACGACTTTTCTATTAGCCTAAGAATATAAAGGGTCTTGTCCTACTTTTATTCAGTAAGCTGTTATATAATTATACACCCATTAGTTATAGCCAGCTCAGCTAATAATGAGGTGTAGTTTAATAAATCACTGCAGTAATAAAACCCATGAAAAACAACAACTGAAACTCTGTTACCCCATGCCTCGTACTCCGACTCCAAACTGTAATTCACTCTAAACACAGATGGGTAGATTTTCTCTACTTCACACACACACAAATACACACACACACACACACACACACACACACACACACACACACACACACACACACACACAACGTCCATATCTCATTACATCTGCCAGACAAGTCTGCTGCAGGATCTGTCCCACGAGACCCCAAACAGACCCTTTCTGAGTTGGTATGACACACACACACACACACACACACACACACACACACACACACACACACACACACACACACACACACACACACACACACACACACACACACACACACAGTGGGAGGTGTGACACTGATACGGTAGCCCTCGTTCTCTCCATTAGAAGCCAAAGTAAAGAGCTCTCTGCTCTGTAAAAGTGATTTGCCAAGATATCCTGCAAAGAATCAGGAATTTACATGTCTGGATTTACTACAGACTGAAAGCGATACCATCCCCGCTCAAACACAGCGCTCCAACACGACAGGCCGGCTTCCATGTTTCCTGAGAGCGAGGGGTTTAATGTGCGAAGATCAGCTGGTCCTTATTGATCGGTGTTCTTCCTCTGCAGGCTCCCAGAAGCAGGAGGTGGTGTGTAAAAGGCTGGACGACAACTCGGTGGTCCAGAACAACTACTGTGACCCCGACAGCAAACCTCCAGAGAACCAGAGGGACTGCAACACTGAGCCCTGTCCCCCAGAGTAAGTGACACCCACTTCTAACTTCTAACTTTTTGATGAATAAATCATTTGAGGAAAAATATGCCAATCACAAATTTCAAGATCCCAACAACAGATCTCCAGTAAGACTTCTTTCTTTCTGTCTGTCAACAACATAAATCTTCAATTTGACTTTATTTAACCAAATAAAGGCAGAAAAACGTCACAGTTCAGTATCTGGAAGCAGAGGAAGTTTGGATTATTTCTTTCAATATTGAAAAAAAACTAGATTACCTAAATGAACTTTAGTTGTTTTTATGTTGAATTATATACATTTTTTGTATTTTTAATTTTTCCCCCCCCAGAAGTCCTGCGTCATTCAGCTTAATGTTTGCAAGTAGCCTTTTTTCAGCATCTCAAACCTGCATTAACTTATATTATAACAACTTGGGGACAATTCCAACAAGCTGGAATCACTATAACACACTGTATTATCACCATACCACCAGATGATAAAAGAAATGTTAGCAAACATTTACCTCACATTCAGCTGGTGTTACGGTTCATTTAAATGGAGCTCCACCAACTCCTGGGAGGAAGTGTTGTGTTCACTTTCTATTGCTGCCCTCATAATCTATTTGTATTTGGCGTGTAGTAAAGAGTGTTCTGAAAGGTCGTTTTTGCCGAATACAATTTGTAAAAACTGTTGACGTTTAGTAAGAAAGTAGTAATCTGTGAAACCTTAGCTGTATACCCTAGAGGTGCTTAAATGCTCCGTAGATCTGAGGAGGACTTTTAAAGACGATTATTTTATTAGTATGTCTCGGTGCAATGCCGCTCACATTACTCACACACACATTTCAACCATTGTTGATGTGAAGATATTGAGTATAGCAGCTTTAAGTTTCCAATAACAACCCTCCATAAAAGGAGACTGACTCATGACATGAATTCACCTTCAATGAGCCTTAGTTTGCGAGATGTGTTTGGAGGAACATAATAAAATAAAATGGCAGTGATTTATAACTTCATGTGTTAACCATTTTGCAGAGTTTGCCTCGTGCCAGAAATTAGAGCCTTGAAAATGACCACCTGTGTTTGATTGTTTTGGCCCTCCTCTACCAGTCCTCGAGCAGAAACACACACGTATACAGGTGGAACATGAACTTGTGTTTGGTGGCCAAATGTCTGCAGCTTAAAGCGCGGCCAGACTAACTTCAAACACGTCTGGAAAAAAGAGGGATTAAATGCATCGGGTTAATTAGTTTCAGACTATCTGACAATTATTTGTGTATTAGAGTGAGTGTTGGTTTCAGACGAGAAAAAAAGGCCAAAATCTACTGTATAAGTGGTAATTTGTTTTCATACATTTAGACTGCAGTCTCGGGTTATTTATTTCCCCATGTGTACTCAGCGGACGCAGACTTGTGGTATCTCATTTGTTTTGATTAGTACTTGAAGGCTATTGCAAAGCATGTGTGTGTGTGTGTGTATTAGATTACATTACACACAAGATAAGTGTGTGTTAAAAAGGGCTAACACCCCCCTGTGCAGCCCCAGCAAAAAGGCAGACTAAAACGAGACCATGTAAACACGATTGTTTTAGAATAGGCCGGGGTTTATGGGCTCGAGTAATGAAAGCTAACACAGATGTTTGAACACGTCGTTAATTCTGTATACATTCCTTCACATGATGTAATATCTCACAGGCTGGATGTGTTTAAAGGGCTGTTGTCTGGGCACTTTTATGATATTAATTCTAAAGTCTGCAGACAGAGAGTTGGATAAAACCGGGTCTGATTTTGGAGGGTTAAAAGATCAGAAAGCCGAGAATGGCATGGCACAGTTATGGCCATTTCAGAACAACCCGGATGGTGACCTGTCTGTTTGGTAACTTGCATAATGTATGACAAAATCATGGTTAAAATGTTAAAATCAACACAGTCCATCCAGGTGTTAATCTTGTGTCTGAAATCATTTTTTAACGTTTTTGTCTCTGGCGGTAACTTCTGCGCTTTTTATTATTTTTATTTATAAGCAATTAAAAAAAAAAGTGTCTCTTATGGCGCTAAAAGGTAACATTCTACTGAGGTTATAGTTTAAAAATGTGTAAAGTAACGCTTATCTTTCTCTATGAGAGTAAGGAAAAGATTGATACCACCCTTGTGTATGTAAAACGCTGAGTAAGTGGTGCTAGCTAGCTTACACTTGCTAGCACCACTAGCCTAGCCAAGTCACGCCAGGCAACCTCATCTTAAACCACAGATGTTTTTGTTTTTTTCCCAATTACTGTTTGTGTACGTGTTAAACTAATGAGATTCAATGTGTCAGTAACACAGATAACACAAATATACCCGGAGTTACAGAGCCTTATGCTAATACCCTCAGACAGTATGACTGGCTATGCTGGCTCAGTTAGATTAGCATAAATGGATTAGCATAAGGTGAAATAAGGTAAACTCCAGGTAAACATAACATTAGTTTTTGTTTACCTGGAGTTCAGTGTTATTCCCACTGCTTTTTTTCTTAAGCTAAGCTAATTGTCTCCTTGTTCCTGCTAAATACTGAACCTACAGATTTATTTAAGTGGTATAAATCTTCTCATCGAGCTCTTGGCAAAAAAGTGCTAAACCTTTTTTTCTCTTAATACAAAACTAAAACCAGAATTGATATAAAAACTTGACTTTGACAACTTTAAAAGCGGCTCTTCTTTGTTGCGCTTGTCTTTTGGCACTTGACTGCCAACTGTAAGAGACCACCAGCAGACGTGTGCATACACTGTACATGATGTGCTGCAAATCACAAACACAACACAACCTGTTATTTAAAAGTCTCTCAGTAATAAAAGTTAAACACAGGCCTCAATGTTTTACTTTAATTTCACTTCAATTTTCTACGCTGGTGGTGCATAGGTCCATGAATCAAAATACCACCAACCTCTGGACACAAGATGAACCAATGGCTTTTGTTGGCCCCTAATGATCTCTGAGTTTCTCTACCAAAACCAGAAACGTTCTTTATGTAATATGATAAATATTTGCCAACAGCTGTCGAAGATCTGCCCAAGTAAAGTAGTCTAAATGTGAGATTTCGACAAGTCAGCTTCAGATACTTGACAGTTTTGAGGGTCAGAACTATGGAGATATTTGCTAGGGTGAAAAAGCAGCTTGAAAAATTGTCCACTACCTTAAGAAAAAAGACTTGCAACAACACATACTGTCTGATCACTTGAGAGCTGTTAGACAGAGCTCACTGTTAGCTGTGGCTTTTCTGTCGTAACTCTTTTTTTTCTCTCCTCAGGTGGTTTATCGGCGACTGGTCAGAGTGTGGGAAGACATGTGACGGCGGGATAAGGACGAGGACGGTCCTGTGCATCAGGAAGATCGGCCCTGCCGAGGAGGAGACGCTGGAGGACACCCACTGTCTGACTCACAGACCCATCGAACAGGAGTCCTGCAACAACCAGTCCTGTCCGCCAAAGTGGGTCACTCTGGACTGGTCAGAGGTAAAAGACAACTAGCTGAAGGTAACTGTAGCTCACTGTGCTGTCCAGATGTTCCACTTACACCACCTCTTTCCTCGCTCTTTAGTGCACGCCAAAGTGTGGACCCGGCTTCAAGCACCGCATCGCCTTGTGTAAAAGCAGCGACCTGACGAAGACCTTCCCTCCCGCTCATTGCCCGAGCCACAACAAACCTCCGGTCCGAATCCGCTGTAGCTTAGGACGCTGCCCTCCTCCTCGATGGATTCCTGGTGAATGGGGACAGGTAGGACTTCTCCCGACATCACAGCCTGATCCAAAAGCAGATAGACCCTTAGGCCCTTTTTCACATGTAGGCTCCTGAAAATATCTCGAGAATTTCAGGCAGACTGCACATGAAATCCTCCTGAGCTGGTTGTTCACACATCCCTCAAAGCGGGAGACTGTCTCTGTATCCTGAAAGGTTGGGGATTATTCTCAAGAGGCAGGACATGATGTAAAAAAATCGATTCAGAAGTGGAGGACAAGGGGAAAAAAGTCAACTATACGACTCAGCTCACCCCTAATTCACACAGAGTGTTTGCTAGATTGTTTGCAGGAAAAACTCCCGCTAAAAAAGCTGTTTTACCAGTTTTTCTAATAGGTTTAAACTTGAATTGTCACAAAGATTATTCTGGATGCCACATGAGACCCTGTCACTTTGATATATATGCATCTCTAATAAGTTAAGGATCTATCTTCAGCATGATTCTTTTTTTTTTTAGCTCTCCAAACAACACAGAGCTGGGTAATCCTTTAAAGGAGATCAACAGAGAGATTCCATGTGTTGGTATTTACACCTGGATACCGAAACCCTGTGACGTCTGCACCAAGGTTGTGTTTGCGTGTTTGTGTCCAAACTCTCCAGCAGACCTGCAGTGTGTTATCAGTGGCAGCAATATCCTCCAGGGTGTTTGAAGTTTATCTGCCTCACTATCACTTCCAGGAACCAGGACTTCAGAGGGAGACGAGCAGTAGCATTCTTGGGCCTCACTCTGACGTGACAGAGAAAAAAAGCTGTTGAGCACTTTACAACTCAGCTGACTCATGCTCGGGAGATGTCGCCAAAAAAAAGTGCGTCAGAGAGAGCAGAAAGTGTACAGAAAGTATGGCTTGTTAGGTCCTTGGATTTCTTAATATTTAAGTGCAAAAGTGGAATCTTTAAACAGACTGTCCGATGTTTAGACGAGGGTTTTTTTAAGGGTGCTCTGCTGTGGTTGATGGAGGTGATGTCATGGTCTTTTGGCTCTGTCGTTCGGGGTCAGTGAGGTCAGAGGTTAAGAGCCAGGCAGTCTAGGTCTCATAACGGCCACATGTGCGCTCGCACGGACGTCAATAACACACCTTTACAATTCAATCAGAGGCAATAACAGTCGTAAACAAAGCAGAGCTGCGTGATAACCTCGGCGAGGGGCCACCAAAGAGCTTCGTCCTCATCTGGGTTAATACCTCACAGAGCAACAGCTGGAGTCTGCTCTTACACAGCACTTTCTCATGCACCTCTGAGTGTGTTTGTGTGTGTGTGTGTGTGTGTGTGTGTGTGTGTGTGTGTGTGTCCTTTCCCTCTATCTCTGCTGTAATTACAAGCCTCGTCCTTGCAGCTCGTCCTCTCCAGAGCATCAGAAAAGGGAGTGAGATTGTTGCCAGCTACCGGGCACCCGTGCTCTCCCCGGGCCAAAAGGTCACCGGTTCAAATCCCACTTAAGTCGCACCACTGACGTACGCCATCTGTCATGGCCGGCAGCGGGTCCTAATAAAGACTCTCTAATTGGGAAGGGATGACATGCGGGGCTCACTGATCTGAGGCGGCCAGAGAGGATCATCGAAGGTGACAGAAAGCCTGCTCGTTCTCTCGTCAGCAGGGAGAGGGGCCAGCTGGGCTCACACCGTCACATATACACAGACACACTTTGTCAAGTGATGTCCGACAGGTGTGCGTTCAGAGGAGAGTCATTTGATGACATCTCCCCTAATTTTGCCGAGCATGTTTTGCCGAAGGTGTGTTGGCAGTTGGCGCGATTGTTTTCGTAGTTGTTCTCTTGTTAAATCCTTTTTACACACGAAGATCCAGTTTTATTACAACTGGCACATTCATAGAAGAAGAAATAAAGGTGTGTGTGTCTGGATCAGGACTACAAACTATTTCATGCGTCAACAAATGTTTTCCCCCCTTAGTTCTGTTGTCAAGGCCACTTCATCCAGTATTTATTTTTCATTACGTTTTTTGCTTCATCTGTTAAAATGTCATGCCAGGAATGACCATATGCTTTTAGTTGCTTTTTATTTCGTTGCATCAAAATTGTATTCTGTTGTTTTGGAGATATCCTCGTTAATAAATCCTAATTAATTGGCGCAGTACTGGGAAAGATCGTTGACATTGATAGACCATTAGGTACTCTTTTTGTTGCGGCATGGGGGCAGGACATTGTTTCAGCAGATTGAAAGAAGAAAACTGAAACTGAGGCAAATATATCATATAGCTGTCAATAAATGTTTTATTTTGACACTTTTTGGGCGAAAACATAAAGGTGTAATTTTTTCTCATTGCTGCAGTCGTATTTGTACATTATTGTTTTGCTAAGTTTTAAATTAAATACGTTTTGAGTTGGAAAAACAGATAAATATAGATGCTTGCAGTTTCAGAAATCACAACACTGAACTTGTTAAGAGGAAAAAGAAACGGCAGAAAGAGGGGAAGACGACGGTATGTCAGAACCAAGCGGTAACCTCCGATGTGCAAAAGTGAAAACAACTTGAGTGTCCACTTTGGGCTGGCTAGAAAACCCAAGGAATCTCCATTACGTCACATATTAAAATGCCAGCAGAATTTAACATCACTTTTCACTGCCTGCTTCAAAAGAACAATTTTTTTCTAGCTTTTTGGAAAGAAAATGAACCATTGGGGGGGAAATGAGTTGTATTGTTTCTGTTTTTCTAGATCAAGGTTGAAAGTTAGTTAGTGTCAGCATTTCCAATATGATGACCGCCATCAGTGGGCTTCAAACTATCATAAACTGATGGATGACGTCACTGAGACTGTGTCCATATTTCCATATTTAACACACTCTATGGCCAAAACAAGCTCACTGAAGTGCACAAAACAAAGCTAGAAGGTTTGATATTAACGATAAGGAGGCTTCAGAGTCAGTGGGAGCAGAAACATTTCCATCAGTCTCGTGTAATAAACTGTTTAAAGAGGAGATCTGAATTTATTCTCCATCTTCTAATTTATCTGTGCTTCTAGCTCTTAACCTGGAAGGACTATATCCAGAGAAATACAGACATTTTTCTGTCCGCCTGTTTCTTGTTGTTGTTGTTTTTTTCATTGAGCAGGTAAAACCATGTGACCAACAGTTGAGCTCGTTCCTCACTGTAAGGGAACACATTGACATAACAGGATGCCGGCCAAATAAGACAAAAGGAAGGTGACCCTGTGTGCCTCTGGGGCCTCATGATTGGTTGATGGGATCAAGTTGTTTGAGTGTAAATGCAGGGATTACTTGGAAAGAGTGTCTGTCTGCATACTGCGACCCAGCTCTCAGGGGTCACAGGAGGAAAGATTGGTCCTCGTTCACCTTGTTGGAAGTTTCAGACAATAATGTTGACTCTGTCTCTGAAATTCTCCCGCAGTGTTCGGCCCAGTGCGGCCTCGGTCAGCAGATGAGGACGGTGCAGTGTCTGTCGTACACCGGGCAGCCGTCTAACGAGTGCGCGGACTCCCTCCGACCGACCACCATGCAGCAATGTGAGAGCAAGTGTGACGCTACCCCCCATCTCCAATGGCGACGGTAAGACATCAAGCACGCGAACATACACACACCTGGGTCCTCTTCACCACTTTTTCCTGCTGCAGAAGGCGGAGGAGTTATACAGTTTGATTGGCCGCAGGTAGGAAAGACCTCCTGTGGTGCTCCTCTGTGGTCAGACACTCCAGAGAGGCGTGCAGGGGGTTGAAGGCTCTTTGATCCATCTTGTAAAAATGTCGAGTTTATCTTTATCAGCATACATTTTATCGCAGTCCCCTATCAGGATCATTTTATTTCCTGACCCTGTCCAGCCATCGTATTTCTACAGCAACGTCTCGACAAGTTGTCAATTCCGATATTTCCTCACACAGCTGCAGGTTTCTGTTTCAAACTGCTAACACAAACACAGCTGTGAATACCTATTGTGCTGTATATTCGTTGCTTACACACAAGCCAGTTCTCTACACAAGTGTCTCTATCTCCGTCTTGACCGTTCTGCTATGACCTAAACACGCTCGGATGACACACTCCTCTACACTTTGCCAGCTACATTAATCTTTCCAGTGAGGTTGGCTCCTGGTCAAAGCGAAACAGCTCAGCCCTCCATATACACTTACACATGATGGATGGCTGTTCAGATGCATCGGGAAGGGCCTTTCGATTAGCCTGAATGGAAAACGTGAGCAGCGTTTACATGCTGGCTAATGGGATTAGCTGTAGGCTAATTGTTCCTTTACGGACAGCAGTGAGGCAACGTCTCGTTTCATTTGGCTCTGAGGAGGCCGGGTCCAAAGCCTAATAAGGGAAGACACTCTGATCGTGATAAGGCATTTAGAGGACTGCCTGTCCGGGGTCCAGCGAGTAGTTTGTGTGAGCGTGTTGAGTGTGTGTGTGTGTGTGTGTGTGTGTGTGTGTGTGTGTGTGTGTGTGTGTGTGTGGTGGGGATGGCAGATAGCCCAGCAAGTGAACGTGGCCAGGATCCGTCTCAGTCCAAGCCTCTGGGTCCAAGTATAGCTGCAAAGTTTTGTTCTGTTGAAGGAGATGCTGGAGTGCTCATGTAGCAGATTGTGCCTCTTAAGCTTACAGTTATATGCTGTTTACATTTTTACAAATTCTGGACCCCAAACACAGGCAATCTCTTAGAATATCCATGGCTATTCCCCTTGTCTTTGCAGGCCCTCCACAGGTGGGAAATGAAGGGTCCTGTATTACTCCCCCCCCCCCCCCCCTATTTTAACTCCAGTCCAAATACTGATTACTGGTGCATGTACTGGGGATTTGGCACAAGTACCCAACAAGAAGTTTTTACAGGACTACAGTCTTTCTGTAATGACTTAATTTGTTTAAAAAAAAAAGAATAAAAAACAAAAAAAAAAAGTTATTGATTAATAATTTTTATCTAGAATTTTACTACATTCATAATAAAAAACATCATCTCAAAAAAGGAACAAGTTTGAGACTTTATCCTGATAACCTTTTCAACATTCAGGATTTAGATTGTTTAATTTGTCATGTGCACAATTAGTTAAAAAAGTTCATGCATTAATCTAACATTTAACAATTCAAACATAAGTATAGATAAATATACAAAATGTATAGTGTAAAGTTGTGAAAGTGTAAAAGTGAACACGTGTCTGCTTGAATTATAAAAAATATAATCTGAAGAACTGTTATCAAACTGTGGATAAAATGCTTCAGCGTCACACACATGGATGATAAAAATAGATCCAGGTCAAATTTGACATGTTGCCAGACAATCAGATGCTGTAATCACTGAGCCCCTCAAGTCACTGGAAACTGGACCGACACACAAGAAGCTCAAACTGGGGTCGGCCTTTACTCACTGAAAAATACAGAACATAAAAGAGTCATTTAGGAAGCTTCATTAATAAACTGCACTGACATTTATTTGTCTTTTTTTGCGTCTCTTTCTGCAGAATGCAAAGATGTAAACAAAGTGGCCTACTGCCCGCTGGTGCTGAAGTTCAAGTTCTGCAGCCGTGCGTACTTCAGACAGATGTGCTGCAAGACCTGCCAGGGCCACTGACCGACTGGAGCACAAGAGCGTGACACAGCGAGAGAGAAAGGCAACGAGAAAAAAACAAAGATGGAGGGAGGCTGATATGGCACTGAAAGGGAGAGGAGACAAAAACAAGGAAGACTGACAGGAAAAAAAATCTGGCCACCAGAGGAAAAGATCTGTCAAAGGAACAAAAGGAGAGAAGTAAAGATTTCCCTGTTGGTCACATGTGCTCCTCCTGCCCTCCATCACGGTGGGAGCCGAACCACTGCTCAGCCCACGACGCTGACACAAACTGAATTTTTAAAAAATATTTTTCACTTCTGTGAAGTGGAACTTGGAAGACGATATGTTGGTGATGTTATTTTTATTATAATAATAATTATTAATATCATTGTTAGTGTTCCTTTGTGCTGGACACATCGCTCACAGAGGATGTTTCCCCCGCAGACGGACGGACAGAGGACGGGGGCGGGGGGGGGGGGGGGGGGGTGACTGTGATGGTGCTATTGGCAGACTTTTGTCTTTGGTGCACTTTTTTTTTTTTTTTCTGTGTAAATACTTTTGCCAATTTTCCGCTCAAATACAGCGACAGAGAAACCCCATCAGTGTACTGTATATTTATTGTACAATTCCAAACAGAGCTGAGTTATTGTCCTCTGATCACGATGTTGTCAGATAGGAGCCTACTGTCATGGAAGGGAATGTAATGTGACTGAAATCATATTCAGTGTCTCTGTGCTGGAGTTAAATATAACATACTGTAACATACATGAAACCCTTATATAGTGTAAGGATTTATATATTATATATGATGTTAATCCAGGACCAGAAAAATACCAAGATTTTAAAATCACTTCTTCTTTCTCCCACATGGGTGCCTTAGTTCCTCACTCGTTAGTCCAAAGTTAGCATCAAGAGTGTGCCTGGGCCGCATGAAACACTGTCACCAACCTGGCCTTTACTAAAACATCCCGTTAAGGAGCTTCCACTTCCACGTTTGAAGGAATCATTTTGAAGGAGCATATGCAATGAAGCAGCGTGTTCGTTGGATCACAGAGCAGTCACTAGTTCTTATTCTTTCACCATCAAACGTTGATTAGCCGACTTTTTTGTATTTCAACCGAAAGTAAAATACGTTTTTGGAAATGTTGATATTTGCCTTCTTGCAGAGAAAAAAAGAGGCTTGATACCAGTTTCAGGCCTGTTAAGAATGAGGCTTTGGGGCGCGCTGGTGGCGCAATGGTTAGGGCGCGCGTCCCATGTGTTGAGACTCTCGTCTCGAGCGGTAGGCCCGGGTTCCCTTTCCGCATGTCATTCCCCGCTCTCTCTCCCTGGTTTCCGACTCTATCCACTGTCCTCTCTCTGCATTAAAGGCACAAAAAGCCCAAAATAAATCTTTAAAAAAAAAAAAAAGAATGAGGCTTTGACGGTTTCTACTGTTATTATAAGGCTCTAAACAGTGAATAGATAGCTTAGCTTAGCGTAAAGACAGGAAACGGTGGGAGGGGGACAGATAGCCTGCCTGTCCAAACCTAAAAAAACATACATTTTGGATCAGGCTGAATCTATTATTATTTTTCAGAGGATAAAACAGTGGATAAACTATAACAGGGATAAAAGGGTGGGGAAAGTCATGAAGAGGGGCAAGGGTTGGAAGTCGAACGTGGGCCATCCGCTTCTGAGATTTTAGCCTCAGTGCATCGGGAGTGCAATGCTAAACTGGCATCCTTATCTGTTTTCTTCGATCATTTTTAAAGGATTCTTTGAATGAGAATACATTAAAAAAAAAACAATAATAAGATGAAAGAATGCAAATACACGTCATTGCATTTCAATAAGATACGGTCGAACTTATATTAAAACACTAGAGAATACGATTGTGGAATGTCTCAACATAAGCAAAACATTTTCATGGAAAACAAACTAAAAGTCAAACTGTTCCAATAAAGTCATAGAAATAAACGTTTGCCACCATTTATGGCATTCCTAACACTGTTTTAACTAAACAGAGAAAGAACATTAAATGAGAGGGCCAGAGGACTACACAGAAAACAATATGGATCTGATACATGATTCCAGCTATCAGATGTAATTTGACACTAACCAAGTTAGCATTAGCCTTTAAGATTACTCCAATTGGCTGTTATGGTTAAATATACATTAGTGGCCAGAGTGACAGAAGCAATAAGGGGAAAAATTTCACCTTTGATTTCACTTTGATGTACACCTTTAGAGACGTTGTCAGCCTCGAATTTTCCCGCTTTTTCCAGTCTTTATGCTAAGCTAGGCTACTGGTTGCCGTTCTAGTGGTATGTGATGTTGGTGCTCTTCTCGTCTAATTCTCTGCAGAGAAAAAGGGAAGGTGTGCATTTCGAAAAACATACTGGCTGGGGCTAAATGTACATGTTTCAGAATCATCATTGCTATGTCGCCTGACGAGGGTCGGAGGCTTCAGACATCTCTCCAAATGAAGTCATCGCCTCTTCCCTTGAACCTTTCCTCTCATTATCTTTGTTCCTCAGTGAAAACACCCTACTCAACGGTGCTTCCTTCTTGATGTTTACTTTTTTATTTCCATGGAGTACTGTGTTTACCTCCTTTTTTTCCTCCTGTTCTGGCTCAGAAGGTTTAAGGCCTTCCCAGGCTTCTGGTGCTATCAAGTGGGTGCTTCCATTCGACCCTCTCCAGTGGGCTTAAAAGTGAGGCTGGATCCAAACAATATGAAATAATACCCTTGTCAGTTTCTCTGTTGGTTAAATGCTGGTCATGTTATTGTTTTGTGTGTATCTGTTTTTTACCTCACACTGGGAAATTTCATTGTTAACCATGTATTGCTGTGGACACTCACCCGGTTGTTACTGATCCCTCTATTCAGGGGACGTGAGAGCCTATTTAACGTCTACACCACACTTTTTAAAGAGGTACAGTAGGAGAAATGTGAGAGACAATGTAGGAGTGTGCAAGAATCTCATGAAAGCTGTTAACAACTAATTTCTAATTTTGCTGCTGCTACTTTTCTGTAGCCACCTACAATATGACAAGGTCGAGCAAGTTTTTATGGTTACCAAACCTTGAACGAGGCAGTTGGGAGAGGACAGTAGAGGCTGGGAAGCATTTGACATCTTCAAACTGCTTGGACTTACTCATCTACTTGGGAAACAGAGCCTCCGGAAACAAACAAAAAAAAAAAAACAGAAATCAATCAAACTGGTACTCATTGCTGTGAACTTGGATGTTTGAATGTCACATTGCTTATACCTGTACCTAAAGTGCAAGAGAATGAAAAAGCATCATGTGATTATTTGTTTATATTTTATATTCAGTATTAATGTTGTACACTGTTACTAAATTTTTTCAAATGTAAATTATATGCTAATTTATTTCGTTGTCTCACTTGTACATTTATTTCACTGCATGCAAACTGAAAATTAGCATAGTGAAAAAATGCAGTGATACAGCCCCTCACCAGCCCCCTTTTTTAAAAAGTAGATACAATAAAAAGAGCAGCTTTTAAAGAGACTATGTGTTGGCGTGTTCATTTGTTTTGACTAAGATGTTTTTTTTTTTGGCTTTTTATGCCTTTATTAAAGCGACAGGACACTGGGTAGAGTTCTAAATCGGTGAGAGAGGAGTGGTGAATGACATACAGTAAAGGCGCCACAGGTCGGATTCAAACCGGGGCCACCCTCTCTGAGGACCACAGCCTCTGCACATGGGGCACACAAACCAATCACCAGACCACCAGTGCCCCAAGCTTGGTGGTGTGAATTTACACTCAGAGCGAGTTGATGAAGTGCTGAAGCAAACAGCTAACCCCGAAAATATGTTCTGTCTGGGTCTTGTTCCCGCAGAGACGTGGGACGGAAGGTCAAAGAACTTGCTGGTGGTAAATCAGCAATCTAGTTTGCTTAGCTTGCTTAATATTTGAATACAAATTTTGCAAAGACTATTCAAAAGATTTAAACCAACAAGCCTTTACTTACTGTCCATTACATGGCAGCCTTTCTTATTAAAAGCCACTCTTAAAGACACGGGCAGGTGAAATGATTTGGTCCAAGATGGTGTTGTCATTTATCTTGTGTGTAATTCAAGAAGCTAAATCATTTAGTGATTTAATCCCAGGGATAGTTGACATAATTCTGTAGCTGGCAAGCGAACAGCTAGGTTTCTAATGGAGCAACTTCTTTATCTAAGTATTGTAACAACAGTCGTCTATCTTTCTCAGATACAAAATGAGCTTTTTGAAGATAATCTGTGTTAGCATGTTTCTTTTTTTTGTAGAGGCTCTATCTGGATTTTTACCCATGAAAAATAGGAATCTAAAGAAATCTAACAATCTTGCTAACAGTCAATCAGCAAGCTAGCTGGCCTCCTGGCTTAGCTTAGCCTACGTAATGTGGGAGCAATGACTCAAAAGATTTGTTTCCATATATTCATCTTTAATGATACTAATTTATTGAGTTAACACACTTAACATTTTACTACATGCAAAACTAACAGTATTATCTTCGTGTTTTTTCCTGCTACAGCACCTGGTTGATATGTAGCAGCTAGCTGCTTGATGACGATTGTCAGGTATAATTTCTTTCTGTTTTCCTTTACTGGGCTCTTTATGTTCCTTGGCATTTTGGTCAGCAAGAGTGGAAATACTAAGCGGTCCATCTACTATGTAAAGCATACTTTGGTCCCTTGAAAGGTGCTATATAAATTTCAATAGATTATTATTATTATTATTATAATATATAAAGCTCAGACCAATAACTCATTACTTGGGTCCTAACACTACATCATAAGTTTCCACAGCATAATTCAAAAGATTTGTACCATCAACTCCTTTCAGAGTGGAAAAAAGCAGTGATACAGCTCTTCTCCAGGCCTTTCCTTTAGAGAGGAAAAAAAAGTAGAAGACGCTTTTCAGGAAAAGCTGTTTTAGGTTCATTTTTTTCCACTGCTTGTCAAAACACATCAAAACATGTCTGCCCAACATTTGGAGTCATGTACACAGTGATCCGTTTGAGAAGAAAAAGGCTAAACATACACTGAGGATCAAATGAGAAGTGTTGGTGCCAGGGTTGATGCTCCGTTCTCACAGGCTTTAAGAGATATACTCTTGTCCTTTCACTCAACTCTTGGAAGGCACCCACAGTATGAGAAAAGCCAATGGCATCACACCAGGATACCCGTTACCACCACTGAGGAAATCCATTCATTTGCTGCCTGAGTTTAGGGTGATTGAATTGGAGGAGGAGGGGAACATTTGTAAAAGCTTTTCTTTTTTTTGTCTTTATCTACTCGACTCCCACACGCCAGCTGCATCATCATCTGGGACTCAAACATAATAAATGTCAGCCATTCCAGGTTAACAGTGTCAAACCTCTATCTGAACTGTCCCAGGTTTGTTGCCATAGCTTTGGTATGGCACTCTCCTTCCTCTCATCCTGGCCTCAAGTGTCTGGATTCACTCTTTGGGAGCTGTGAGGTTTCCACTCTCCTTGGTAATTAATTCCAAATAAACAGTAACTATCCCACTTGGCTGGGAAACGCAGCAGTCTCCTTCTAATCCACAGTGTCCAATTACAGAGGGAGACAGATGGCCTGTTTGGTTTAATGTAACCAGTTTAGAATACCTGTATGTCTGGCCCAGCTTCTGTCTCCCGCATTGGCCCGTCTACAGGGGTCTGTGATTACATTAGTCCTAACCTACAGTGCTGAGGGCGACAGGGAGAGAAAAAGGGGAGTTGATAGAGTTCAGGCCTCGACTCTGAATCTGCAGATGACTTTACAGGCCTGAGTTATATGAAACTTGTATGATGTGTGCACATATGTTGAACACACATTAAACATACAAACAAGGTATTGTCTTGAGAAACAAACCAGTTCTCTGAATATGTATACATGTTAGAATGAGCAAAATACCTTTGGATAATCAGCCAATGGAAACAAGAAAATAAAACATGCTGTCACACACATTGATTTGGTATTTTTATTCAAATAATCAATAAATGTCTTTGTTACGCTGCTACACAACCCCACATCTAAATGCTATCCTTGCGCCTGACTCTAAGGCCAGTGAGCCTGTAACTTAATGCCTCACCTTACGTGTTGCATAAACGTGAATGTGTATCCTGCCTTACCTGAATGTGTGTGCAACTGTCCTGTCTGTTTGAGGGGTGCGTGTAGTTGACTCACCGCCAAGATCCTCATACTTGCCGCGACCAGCACACTCGGACTACATGATCCACGGAGTCACTTGGGTACGATCTCCTCCGCCAGCCCTCTCTTTCGTATCAGTTTAGTTCATGTGTAAAAAGCACCCGTGAAGTGTTGACACAAAAGCAAACGTTACTTCAGATTCAGTCTCTCAGGTGTCCTCGCATCTCCCTCGTGGCGTCTCTTTGACTCAAAACCAATTTCCGCCGGCTCCTCCACAGGTGCTGCTAATGAAGGTAACAGAGACAGAGCCACCACACCCCCCCCCCCCTCAGGTGTGTCATCAGTACTGACCCTGCTTCTCCTCCTACCAACCACACCTACGGCTAAAGACACTGAAGTGAATCCTAACGCATTATCATAACAGTCTTGGTTTTTCAAGTGCCTACAAAATGGCCTGGTCACATCCAAAATAAAGCCAATGTGGAAGTGCAAAAAAAACAGTTTCTCAAGTGTCCACTTAAGGGCCAGCTCCCCAGGGAATCACAATTGGTTCCCATATTAAAATGCACTTTTTACAGTCGAATATGGCGACCACCATCGTAGGGCTTCAAATTGGTCTCGAGTTACCAATGAGTGATGTCACTGAGACAACGTCCATGTTTTATACAGTCTATGGTCACATAGGCGATACAGTAACATTGACTGCATGTCTTTGTGAATTCTTTGTTTCAAGGAGCTTGTTGACATAATGACTATACAAACAGAGCTCATTGATGAACGTCTTGATTGGTCACTCTAAATTTCCTACAGGTGTTAAGTGTGAGTGTGACTGATTGTTTGTCTCAAAAAATCAGCCCTGGATTGACTGGCCACCCATCCGGAGGGAGGCTCATGCCCTCTGCGACCCTGAACAAAAGCAGTATAGATAATGGATGAATAGACGGATTGATGGAATCTTCTGGTAAACGGCTTTATTTACAACAGCCTCATCTTTTACTGCAACGTCAATTCAGGTCGATGGAATTTTGCCCTTTTTAAGCTCTGGTTTGTCCAGGCCTTTTGAGTTTAGTGCACTGCCAGCTTGACTGTTTACAACAAAATAAAAGCCTGCTGAAAAGCATGTTCGCGTTTTCCAGTATATTGAATTTATTAGTCAAGGGTGTATCAGTCTCCTTGAGGAGTATGTGTACTTGACTGAATAAATGACATGGGGATTTCTCAGTTGCTGAGTCATGGAGCTCATGGGCCGCTGAAGAAAGGAGGATGGGGAACAGATTTGCCCCCTCTTCAGAACTTTGCACTTCAAATAGAAACCACTGACAGTGAAATAAGCCATTGCTGTTGCTAATCAGCAAACAAATACCCCTCTCAAGCTGCATGACAAAACAAATGCCTGCAAGACACACCAGCTATAATGTACCAACAGTCATGAGCAACTGCGATCATGCAGGAGAACATGTTAATATTCTTAAGCATTCAAACTTCAAAGATTCTTTCAGACTCATTTCAGAGTTGCTCAGGTGGTAATCATCTTCCTCCCCTCAGGGTTGAACACCAAAGACCTGTGGCATTACTCTTGGTTGGGCTCCTGAGCTCTAAACTTTAAACCAGTCTCTGTTTGTGTATTTATTCTCCAACTGAAAGGTGTGAGGATTAGCAAAGTGACGATACAACATAGCTTCCTAAGAGTTTGTCATTCTTAATCAAAGTTGCGGTGTTACTGCGGCGTTGTCGATGAGTGCTTGAAGCGTTTCCGACACTCTTCAATCCGAAACAAGCGCAGCAGGACAAACAGCTCCAGATGGTGTGAATGGAGACAGTGCATGCACGGACCTGGGGGGGTCTGACAGGCAGGAATGCTGGCCTGGGATGGGAAGGTCATGGCTCCGGCACCTGCTATCTACTGGGCTTGGTTTGGGCTCTGTACTGTTAAGCCCTGTTGCTCTTTCCCACAGCTGAGGCCCAGATTGAACTGCTGCCGACAAGATCAAAGCCCTGAAGAGCAGTGGCTGTACAGGAGAGGGCAACAGTTACCCCATCACATATCCAAGAAGGATGTGTCTTTTCCTTAACACCTTCAAATATGCAAAGAGAAATGCTTCAGCTGTGAACCATAGCCGCCTTCAAAATTGCTTTCTTTAAGTGTCTAGAGCTCCGAACGTTTCTTATCACCTGTGAACCAACTTCTGTGCATTCAGATCCCATCAATAAATGTACATTGAATTTTGTGCACATCAATAGAACAGTTCAGAATCAATCAGATTCGGGGTTAATTGTCAAATACACATACAAGGCATTTGACTTGGTGTATTTGTGCTAAACAATTAACAATTAATTGTTCTCTACAAAGTGGCAGGTCACATAAGGAAGTGGCATATTGGATTGAATTTGTATCCACAAAGTTTCTTTTGTAAGAAGCCATTTTTTAATTCTGATTCTATAAGATGTCCTTTTTGGAACAAGATCCTGAGATGCAAGCTTCTGGAGATGGACAACACTTTGAAAAAGCATGTAGCTGTTCCGATGGCTAAGTCAAACAATTTATTCACCTGTTCAGATAGGATCCAGATCTTGATAATATACCACCAACAGGCACAGGTCTGTGACCAAACAAACTGGAGAATCAGATCATCCTTCAACCTGCAACCTGATTTTAGTGGTTTTCATGAAGACTACTTTTTTTTTGGTAATGGGAAAACATGTGTAAGATTAGTTAAATACTTAAGCTACCTTAATAGTTATAAAACAATTTCTGTCCAAGGCTTCAACTGCACCTTCATGGCAATTTTTAGATTACGCTGCACCTCTGCTGTAGGAAGCTAAAAGGTTAAATAAAGTTAGCCTAAGAAGCTCCATGATGCACTCATTGACCTTCACTATGTTGGAGGTTCCATGAGTTCCTCCAAAATGCAAATTACGTTAGAGTTAACTGTGAGCCCTTGAGTCCAAAGGACATAATTATTATTTCTACTGCTGTCCCATGACACCAGTGATGCAGGTATGTACCCCTGAGGCTCCAGGCTAAGAATATCAAAGGAATTAAGAGCAGAGAAACAAAGTGTTTGTGGCCACCAAGCAGCAGCATGTTTCTGAGAATACAAGGTGACCGTGCCGAATTATTTGCCCCCTAGTGTCCAGCATCCACAAATGTAATATTACAGCTAAAAGGAAACAGATGGAAAATCCTTTGTTCTTGGGATTTCTGTCTTGTAAAAGGCCATACTTAGTGAAATATCAAAGATATAAACAGTTTGCTTATGTAAAGATTTCAATTTGGGTGAATTATCCTCAATTATCCATCTTTTGTGTAGCCCTGGCTGAGCCAATTTAATATCTTAGAAAAGGACAACTCTATCTGTTAACCTCTGCTTGGAATAGACTTTGTTCACCAAAGAGCACCATTGACTGATGAATCTCAAGTCAATTAACAAAATTGCTTGCAAGCAGATCATTTTGTCTTTATAGCCACTTTTTCATTGTAATGAGAGTGGCAAGAGATTACTTAAAGGACGGCTAACACACTCTGTAAAACAGAATGACTTATTCCTCCATTAAACACATTGTTACTTCAGAACATAATTACAGTTACAAGCTACTAAAAGAATAGATCTTAAGAGGGTTCACATTACAGTCGACCATCAAGACTGCTGTCAAAGCTCCAACGTGTCCCACCTCGATGTCCTCGGTATGTTCGTGTATTACACAAAGATTCACCTTTTCCTTGGCAGGAGTGAAGGACATGTGGGCTATGAAACAGAGACAGAAGCAGCATTACAATGAAACCGAACAGAGTAATGGCCGTGAGCCTTGTAGCTTTCTGTACTTTGACTACAGCCCCATTATCATTTGTCCTCATTAGCTTGCTGTAATTTATTAGTTGTAGGCAGTTGGAGCAGAAGAGGCCAAATCTCAACATAATTCATTCCTGATGGATTTCATAATGTTCTCGAGAGATAGAGGATGTCCTTAAGTAAGCCGCACAAAGAGTAGGCTGTTCAAGAGGACCATCCAACCAAATGATGACTCTCACATACACACACATAATGTTTTTCAGCCTCATCCACAACCAAGCTAAATCTCTTGGCTTTACTCCATTGGCCTAAGTGATTGGCTATTGATTCTTTATACACTTAATCCATTTACCTGCTGGATTTCCTGCTGACAGAGGACAGTACTGGAACAATGTTGCATCTTTCAAAGGTGACCCAGCTACCTGCTGAACCAGAACGTATAAGGAACCTGTACAATGAACGCCTCAGTGTGCTTGAAACTTGATAACTATGACTCTCCAACCATTGCACATCCATTTGAAACCCTATCTAATGTAAACTCAAAACCTTCACAAGTATGATTTTATATTATAGCTTTTAGCTTTGCAGGTGTTTGACTATAAATCTAATAATAGACAATTAATTGGTGATAGAGCCATGAGAAACAATGAATGTATGTACCAAGTTTCATGGCATCCAATATCATAGTTGTTAAGACATTGTCTTTAAAACAAAATGTCTACCTCAAATTAGTGCCAGAGAAAGGATCTGGGGATTTTTCAGGCCATTAAGATTTTCCTCTGCGAAGTATTGCATCCCTCTATCAACTGTAGATGCACCTCTTAAGAATACAGAGATTTTTCATTGCTACATGAATCACAAGTCAGAGGACTAGAGTGAGAAGGATTCGTCCTCTGGGCACAATAAATGGTTTTTACTAAATTAAAACCAATTAATCAATGGGTCAACAAGACATTCATCCACCCAGCAAAACATATCTTTCTGAAACCTAATGTCAAACTAATGGTGGCGCTGAAGGAAAAGTCAAAAGATACTTAAAAATGTTCTCATCTTCTGGGAACCATGAACATCTAATCCTAATTCCACTTAAAACAAAAATGTCAACTCCATGCTGGCTCAAGGGGAAAAGTGTGGGGATTAAAAAAGGGAAAAAAGAACGTATTCTTTGGGCAAAACAAACGTTTCAACCTATAATCACCAATCTATTGAGCAGACATTGAGATCTCTCATACAGTCCCAGAGTATTAAAGATTTATCTTCTGGGCACTATGAATGTTTTTGTTAGAATTTACATGGTAATCAATCCTTTAGTCATAAAGCCATCATTATATAACACAATCATCAATTCTATAATCGCACTGGAGGAAAAGTCGGGAAATAAACAAATAAATTAGGATTAATCCTTGAGGAAAGATGGATGCATCATTTTTTTTGCGATTGGTCATCTCTACCGTGTCATGGCATTTCAGTTGTTTAATGAAACTTTTTACTCACATTTGTCCCTTTATCAAAAGACAGAGGATTACAGGAGTCAACGAGATCCCTCCTCTGTGCAATCATACATTTTTGGACCAATTTTCATGGTAATTCTTATTTTAGTTTCAAGGAAAAACGTGAACCCAATGAATAATTGTATTACCACCCCTTGAACTCTGCGACTTTCATAGGAAAAATAACGTCTATGATTGAACCATATTGTTCAAATTCCTGTCCGTAACAACAGTTAATCCTGAAAGTGAAAAGTATTTTTCTTGTATTAATATTCCTGCTCATACACTACGATTGGTTGGCATCAGTGGCCAAATTTAAGCCAAACCACAATATGGAACCTACTATCCTTTTAGTATAATTCAATTTTGTGTTTATGTGATCTCAAACTGTGAATATATTTACCTAATAATTTTACACAGTCAAATTAGGAGGTTCAATAACAATGGCCTTCTATGTAATATAATGCTACATATTATATTTTCAGTTTGAGGTAGAGATATTCTGAGGTTTGCTTTTTTTTAGTTTAACCTTGGACTTAATTTATTGTTTATATTATGTTCCTTTTTCTGAGTTCAGTTTCTTAGAAACAGCATTCATTCCTGATTAGTCCTGTCCAATTAATGTGGTTTTGGGGATTTCATGAACAGGCCACACGTGGACCTCGCGATTGGCAAGATTTGGAGAAATGACTACATTATTTTTTAACACTAGTACTTCTCTCCCCGTTGTCTCTTCCTGTGACTGGCATCTCTCTGGCTCCTGACAGGCACCTCTGCACTGACATGTCATTTTCAAGGTGTGTCCAGGTAGCCGTAGCTTGGATCATCAAACACAGTAACAACAGAAGAGCTCAGCAGAGATGCCAGACAAAGAGTGCTCTGTATTACCCTATCGTCTTAGAATGTTTTAACAAGTTTTTATGCTACTTTAAGAAGCAATGAAGGGGAAAATTGCTCACAGAAAACAGGACTGTAATGAAGAATAGACTTGGTTTGATAAAAGATAAATACATTTTGTGAAGTAGCTGCGGGATATGAACATGCCCTGATAAAGGAACTGATTAAATGGTCTCTACATGCCAATATATACCCATACACATACATCACAACATCATTTAAATGCAAGTCCTTGGCTCTGAGAGAAATAATGCTGCCAATTGGCCGATGCAGACAGCTTCAGAACAAAAGCACAAGCTGTCCAGCCAAGAAGTTGAACCAGGCTGAACTCTTGCCATCATGCAATGTCATCCTGCAAAGTGCTGCAATGATCAATAAAGTTAATGCATAATGCTCTTTGTAGGAGGATTTCTTTGTTACATGAAAACCTTGCTTTAGTTTACTGCTCTAAAGCTGGGAAACATGATAATCTGTATCTGTTTAAATTAGAATCTGGAGGCAGTTGACCCTGTTTTTGGAGTTGAAGGGTTCTGGTAACTGTTAGTCAGTCACAGTGGCGTCGTCCTTTTTGTCTATCGTCCATGTAGGCAGGAAAAACTTTGCGGCAAACAAAGAGAGGCAGAGGCAGAATGCACCTACTGTGAAACCTAGATCAGCTATACTCCAACATTGATTTAGCTTTTAAAAAAAAGTTATCATCTACATGCACCTCTCAACCTAAGCTCAACTCTCGCCTGTCCATTAGTTCGCCGGACTGTAAAAAAAAGAAAAAAAGAACTGCACTGAAAAGAAAGTTTTGGGAAAACTTGCTAACTGCTGACTTCACCAGAAAGCTTAAAAAGTTGGCCGTCACTCAAAAAAGCTATTTAGTTGATGGGATATGGAAAATGGAATGAGTAATATTTTCATGGACATGTTTGATTGTGTTAATTAACAAAAAGGGATCTTGGAGATTAGAAGTGTGGTAAATGCTAACTAACTCACATTGCTTGATAATAATTGCTTAATAGCCAGAAAAGACAGGAGGAACAGTTTAAGCAACCAATTACCACTTCAAATGAATGGAGGCCCATTTGAGTGTTGTTTTTGGATTGATTGAACGATTCATAAAGTATACTTTTACACAAAAGTAGAAAGAAAATGCAGGCGGCACCAGAGAAAATGAACCCTTTGTTCTGTCCTTGGATGTCTGTGAGTGACCAACCAGTAACAGTGAAAACCTGCCGTCGCTGTCTCACAAACGCACCCCGACTTACCGAGCTCTCTTCTCCTGCACTACCTTTCCATCTCACTGTGGGGAAACTTTGTGGGGAAGCTTTGGAGTGACAAATCAAGGGCATCACATCGTGGGTGGAGTGCATCTCTGACACCAAACTTACATTATGCGGTAGTAACCAGCTGTAGACCCCTCACTCGTCTCTCCATGAATGTATGATCATGTTTGTACATGTGTGTATTCCCAGCCTGTATGTTTCTCCTTGGGGATCAATAAACTAGGTATTTGTCTTCTTCTTTTTAATTGCAGAAGTGGTGTAATTGACAAACATTTTACTTTATGTAAAACATTAACAGAAAATAGTTCTTAAAATGTGCTTAAAATTTCTATTAAATGTCTTATTGTTTTTAAGAGAAAGGAGAAAGAAGTCCTTGACAAAAAGGAAGTGTTGAATTTCTAACAGAAGAGAGGGATTACCTGTCTATTTTTAGCCCTTTACTACAAGGGCAGATGGAGATAGTGTTTGTAGGATAGCATGATAATGCTATTACCATTCCATCTCATTCCTGGAAGTCATGTGAGCAGCAGCGGAGAGTGGTATTTCCTGCTTTGAAGCTGGGCACAGTGACACTGGGAAACCCGATGGTTCTGGGGAGGAACTGTATACTGTCTTGTCTTTGCTCAACTTTAAACATACATTCATTATTTATGCATTATGAAATATCCTAATGAAAAGCTGATTTACCTTAACAGTTCTGTGCGTCTTCATTCAGAGTTATTTGATGATTTGTACCTGAGCTGCACCCTGAAGGACATACACAGAGTTAGATCATTGTCTCACCTGTTTCAGATTTGCAGCAGCTCAGGCTGGGCAGGGATCACATTGTAACATTAACTCTCCTTCCTGTCCCCTATGAAAATTTAAGCATAATCCCAGTAGTGCTGTCATAAAATAGTGCTGCTCCTGGTCATACAAGTATGGTACTGGCGGATCATTTACCCTAAAACCACCAGCATGAGGTAAAGCCTTTGGTTTGAACGGTTCCTTTTTACAAGCTCTGGCTGCTTCTCTGGTGACCTAAGCAGGACACATGGATAGATATTGTAAAAAAGGAATAAAAAAAAGCAACATGTTGGTTTGACCGTCATTGGATTCTGCCTGGGCATTAAAGGAATAGTTCAACATTACTTATTTTCTTACTGTGAGTTTAACAATAGAAGATTGGTACTATTTCAAAAGAGTACCAGGAACTTTAAATACCAAAAACTACCAGTCCTTTGTTTGATGTGCTTTCAAAAGGGCCTGAACTTCTTTTTTTAACAATGCGTCGGTATCTTTAACACAACAAACTGATCAAAACAATGGACATAAATTACTAGTTTTTCTTTTAGTTACATTTTTAAGGAGTAAAATAATGTTTATAAATTAATAAATACCTTATTAAGTTCAAGTAGCCTACCTAGGTAAAGTTTCTGTGATGGAACGTATCGCTTATTATGAAGCAGCTACGACAAGGAGACAGTTAGCTTAGCTTAGTTAGCATAGAGACTGAAGGGACATAGCTAGCCAAAATACATTTTTACACAAGCAGATAAACATAAAGTAGTGACACATTGAAAATATGTCAGGATTAAACAAACTCGACAAAATCTGCATGTTCAAGAGAGCAAAGGGTATTTTTTTCTTTTTTGTCGGGATAGCAGTGCTTAGCCTAGTCTGTACGCTAAGCTAAGTGTTTTCAGGCTGTAGCTACCTTCATTTATCAAACAAAAAAAGGAAACTGATTTTGAATTCTCCTCAAATCCTATTAAGTATAAACCCTACTAGTTTCCAAAATTAGAAATTTTGCATTCAAGAGTTAAAAACTGTTTTCGATGATGACTCAGCTATTCATTAAGCTAGCTCCTATTGTCTGTAGCCTACTTAAACCCCTTTTATCCTTCTTTTTGTTTGTTATTCACCCTGTTTATAATAATTATCAACAGCTGGTGAATGTGGCAGTATTAAGGCATCTTAAGGAGTATAAAAGTAGTGATCAGAGGAGGTAAGGTTTAGTAGCCTATATGAGTCACTACCAATTATTACTGAGTCAATTCTGTTTATTAGGTAGGCTAGACCTCCATTCTGCTGTCAAAGAGTACATCATTCTTTTCTAAGGCTCCCTCATAGTCGTTTTTTATATTTCTTGTTAGTCAGCAAGTTTCCACAACAAAATCCACCTGTTCTTTAGCATGAGCAGGTACAACGGTTAGCTAGCTACCTTTAATGTGCATGCATAAACAATGTCAAAGGTGAGAGCATTCGGAGAACAGATGTTCAACCGTATGACATCGCAGCGGAAAAACTCAGAGTTTGCATTTTGTCCGTATAAGTAAGTCCCCCCCCCACTCGGCTCCACACCTGGTGTGAGTCTCCAGGTGACTATAAACAAGTCTGAGTTGTCAATTTTTTATTTCATGTAGGTTCACTGAAGGACTTCTGGTATAGCCTACCTGAACGTGACTGTAGATAAATACCGGATCATGTCAGAAATCAAGGGTTTCTAATAGAATATTATTATTCAAGCATATTTGTAACCTCAGAAACATAATGGCTGAATTAAATAACTTAACTAGAACATGAATTTGTGCTCTGATGCTTTTATATCCTTTACTGAAGTTATAAGATTTCTGTTCTTAAGAGAAACAGCCAATAAACTAATTTCCACGATTGTTCCATGAAGAAACTGTTTGGTTTATGATCTCAGAAAATAGTGGAAACGGCCCCATCATGCTTTCCCAGAGTACAAGGGGATTGGAGGTTAGACAAAATGCTGATATGCCTATTGTCTTTCGTCAAAAAGATATTATGATTGTCCTGCACTCAACTCCAGCAGAACAACCGTATTGTAATATTATCCTTATCATCATATCGTATCATCAGATGGGGACAGTTGATGAAATCCTTAACTTTGTCTTCTTTTAATCTGTCAACAAAGACTTCAACTTCCACAGCAGTTAATCAGTTACATTTTTGTGGTAAAAACACAACTTAAACTTGCACAGAACAAAATCAATAAAGAGATAAGAGCTAATACTTTCTGACAATGTTATCAAAAACCTAGACCAGTGAGCTTTGTAAAGGGAGTTATTAGTGCAGAGCCGTTGTTCTGGATTGTACAGGTGTCCCTTATAAAGTGGCCGCTGACTAGTGAACAAACAGAATCATTTCAGGCAGCTAACAAATGTTATTTATTTCTCTGGCAAAGTCTAATGCTCCCATTTAAACATTTACAGAAGAAGAATGGGATATAAAAGTTAACAACGTTACATGTAATGAAATCATGACCTCAAGCATTACTATGAGGCCCGATGAGTAAGTGAGCGTCGTCCGGGTGCAGCTGTTTTTAAGAGAGGAAGCCCTTCCATCACAGATTACAGAGAGCGTTTGGTCAGCATCACGGTCCAGATGTTCCAGTGGACGGGCAGGATGCTGGAGGACCAGTTTTCTTTGAAAGTCGTTTGGCTTAGTCAGGACCTCACCTCTTGGCCTTCTTCTCCTTCATGATCTTCTTGCTCTCCTCTCTCCTCCGTTTGTTGACGGGGTTGCGTGGATCGTAGATCTCGAAAGTGTCCTCGTCCTGCATGTTGGCATCCTTGACTTTTCTGGATTGCTCATCAAACTGCAGAACATGGGCCATCCTAAATCAGACGGAGAGAGGCGGAGAGAGTTCAAAGAGGAGCTGTGAGAGGATCCACTAAATCACAGATCAGTTGGACTCCGACCAACAGGCTGGAACGTTTGAGTTTAAGCTGTTTGATTATGATATGAGGACGAAGAAATACATGTAGTATACACAATTCAAGTAGTATTTTAAGCAGCTAATCATGAAGATCATCATTATCACTGTGACAGAAACAATAAAAATATGTCTACGTTTGAGCTGTAAAAAGGTTCTAATAAAACAGAAAATAGACCAAAAGTTTGACTGATGTGCAGTCATGCATCAGCATGCTTTAACCACCCGACGTCCCTGACGCCTAGCCACTACCAGCGGACCGCGATGTCCCTCAACCACCGCCCGATGCCCAGCCACCACCATCCCCAAAACAGCTGCCGTCCTCATTCATGCACGGCCTGCTCCGACCGCCACCTCAGCAGTAAGGAAGTGTGGAAAACAGGAACACGAGGAATACAAAGGAAAAATTCAGCATATGCCCATATGCTCTTTTGTAAAGCGTCTACTTTTTTAAATACTCAGGTGTACAATTTTAAATTGAAGAAGCATTTAGTCAAATATTATACAAACAAAGCACACAGTAAGTTTATTCAAGAGATTTGCTGAGATTTGATCGTTCAGACTACACCTGAATGTTTCCAAATAATCTGTGTTAGTTCTGTTGGAGGCCAGTATATCACAGCGCTGTTAACACAAAGTGTTCTTAATGCACATTTTAAGCCTTTTTTAATGTTTTAGACCCAGCAGCAGACAGACAACATGGTGAAAACATCACCTGAGCCTGGTCTGTGAGTATTCAAACTGCTTGAATCATCATATTTAAAGAGCTTCGATGAGTAAAAAGTACGATTTTATTAGCAGTTTAAGTACAGTATGACGCTCCTTCTTTAGCTGTTTGAAAGTCCTGACAGAAAGCTCCCTCTGGTCCCCAGAGGACAGACGCCCATGTGTCTTTCATTTCCCCCATCAGTTCCTCTCCCCCCAAAGACAGATTAAAGAATCAGGACTTTCCTCACAGGAGATATCAGTGTCTGGCACTTCACAAATAAACACATTTCTCCGGCTGCTTGATGGATGCCATCTGTGAATCTAAACATTGAAGCAGGAGTCGCTAATCAATTACAAGGATCCATTTATAGCCACGCTACTACAGGCAAAACGATCCACCCACGTTCATGTCTGAGTGGAGAATTCATGAAATCCAACAAAATATGAGACTCATGTAAACATGAAATATCTTAACTAGTGGATGGATTTCTCATTAAACATGAACAGGTATTCATGGTCCCCATAGGATGAATCTTTATATCTTTGCTTTCTCAGAATTTTTGCAGGATCACCATCATCACATGGTAACATCAGTTCACAGAGGAGTTTGTTTAACGATTAAAGATAAAGCACCAGGAATGTGGTATTTTTGTAGGCCAACCTGGGAGTCTGATCGATCTAATCTCTACAGATTCTGCATAAAAACACAAAATCTATAAGTGTAGGACTTCAGTGTCAGAAGTAGGGATGGTCCACGCAACTAATTTCCCTGTCCATCGAATTGAAATTAAAATTCAGACTTGTTGATTTGCCTCAAAATAAGAAATCAAAATTGAGCACAATATATTTATCACAGCCCTGTTAAAGTCCCCATGAAGCAGAACTTCAAGAGTATCTGACTGCCGTGTCCTACTGAACAAGACAGAACCAATCAGGTGATAGAAGGCGGGACAAAGTGCTGGGATGAATTTGATTAGATTATTTAACTTTGAACTTGTTTCTAAATGTTTTTTTGGAGAGTACAGAGAGTGGAATATCTGTGAAGTTTTGGGCTTTGTGAGCTACTCAAACCAATTTTTACATTTTTTTTTTCATGATTTTAAAACATCACCAATTTGAATCCAGCCAGAGATCGAAGCGAAGGAGTAGTCAGGTAGAATTTGGCCCAAAAAATAAAGCCACTGAGCTTTTCCTTATACACTTGTTTAACATAAATTTGTTTTTAATGTGTTTCTTTTTTGAATAAAAATGTGTCAGTCTTAACTAGGGCTAGGTGATATATTTTCAAAAGAGATAAAGGGTAAGACTAAATGATTTATATTGATATATTTATGTTAAAAATCTTTATTGTTTTCTTCCATAGAGCTGCCAGTTCGCCTATTTCTCTTCTCTCTGTCTGTCCCTCTTCACTCTGCTCCACCTCTCTCTCTCTCTCTCTCTCTCTCTCTGAGACAAACTCAAAGAGCACCTGCACTGAATGCACAGCTGTGTGTATTCTGTTCTGCAGGAAGGGGAACTGTTTTCATTTCATTTTATTTAAGAAGCATTAAAAAAGATATATTATTTCTTATTTATGTCATTTTTCATGCACATGTTGACACTGTGCAGCAGGCTGTCAATTAAAGTGCCTGAATGATATTTGGCATTTGGCCCATGTGGATTACTCTCAGAATTGTTTTTAGCCCTCTTCAGAATGCCATTTCAAGCCGCAATATGTACAACCCCTGTGATGTGAACCTGAATGTCATGGAGGCGTTACAGTGGCAAGGTGGTTTCAGCAGAGCCAGCGGGGGAGCGCAGCGTTGTGTGTGCGTGCATGTCTGTCTGTGTGTATATGTGGAGCTCCTGCTGTGCCATGCTTCTGCAACGGTGAAATGCAATGTGAATTTACAGACTGGGACACCAATATTACACCGTCGCTGAATAAATATGAATGTACAAAGACGTTATGACGGCAGAGCTTAGTAACAGCACAAATTCACAGAAAACAAAATTCTGTATATATTGTGTATCACCAATCACCTAAAAAAGGTTTTTTTTTTTAGCCCACATAGACCAGCCCTAGTCTAAACGCCTGAGCTAACTCACTTCCTCTGCCTTATGTCACACTCTTTAAACTTTCCCTTTAAAGCTGATGATCAACAGATCTGTCTTATCGGCTCCTGAACAAAACATTTACACAACCATGTGTTGTGTAAGTCTGTGTGTGTACATCATGCTCATGCTCACACAAAGTGTCTAGACCTAAACACAGAAACTGAACATTCTCTGCTGTGTTCTTGCTGCGTGTAGCATGTGGTGTGTGTCTGCTCACTCCCCCTGGCTGAGTGTTACAGTGTTGCGCTGCCTTCCTCCGGTGTTCATTTGAAATCGGCGGGAGTTGTGACAGCTCATCTAGAATGTCATGGCTAGACTCCGGCGGACCCCTTGAGGACTCCTGCAGGGTGAGCCGGCCCGCCTCTGATAATTTGTCTAGCAGTCGCGGTGATGACAGCCCGCCCGGCCGTACAGCCATGTGGAAACCCGGCGTTCTGGACTTATCAAAACCACTCTGTGCTGCTACAGAAGCCTCTGCTGCATTTATTTTTCTTTTGCTGGAGTAAAAGGGGGCTGGGAAATAAGGAGGAGAGGAGGGATGGAGAGAGTGTGGCCTGAGAGGAGGAGGAGGAGGAGGAGGAGGAGGAGGAGGGAGAGTTTGTGGACACAGACAGATGGAATAGTTTACCTACTCTGGCCCAGACTTGACTTCCAATGTCTGACCTGTTGTAACCCACATTCTGTTCACAGCGCTAGAGTGGCACAGACTTCCCACTGGTGTTTTTCTAGGACTGCTATGCTACTGACGCGGCCCCTCCCTCCCTCCTCCTCCTCCTCGCCTACCTGGCGGGGGCGGCACAGTGAGGTGTCTGCAGCTGAGGCAGGCTTCTCTCAAATTCATTAGGGCCCCTACACACACACAGACACACACACACAGACAGGCTGCACTTCAAGGGGGCTCCTCGAGACTAATAGCAACTACAGATTTTGTTATTGTAAATCTCTCACACGCGGACACTTTGCTCACATTTTAAACACATGGTATTCATTTCAAACCCTGTACTCAGTGTCGTCAGTCTCGGAGATCTTTGGTGAAAAACAGAATATGAGAGGAAAACACAGCGTCAGGCCTGATTTCCTGATGGCCAATCTGGCGGTTGAAATCCCGACACACACACATACACACACACATCATGCATACACAAGAGTTGAACTTTCACACACATTTATCAGAACCATGAAGCGAAGCTATGCATCCGACAAAAGGTCAGTTTTCATCCCTCCTGCTACAAAAGACAGACCTTTCTGCACGCTGCTGTTCCAAGTCATTCCAACTCTTACTATTATAATGAATGGTTTCTTTTTACAGTCCAGTGTTCACCGCGAAGGGTATCAATGGGAATAACACGAGCGAAAACCCAGCAGAGGGCTAATGAAAACGGTCTTCTGGTGCCAGCTGGTCATGCTCGAACTTCACCGTCCACAAAACAGAGTTGTTTGCCAAACTGCTTCTTGAGCTCTCCAGGCGAGCTCGGGGACGGCGGTGCTCACGTGCTGCTCAGAGCTGATAGAGCTGATGACAATTTATACAACAGAGAATAAGGGCACGCTTTTTAGGTGGAGCAAGACTTCTAGCACTGCAGCTTTCTCACTTCTTCTTTTCAGGGATCCTGTATTCATAGTGTGTTGGTAAATGTATTACCGTCATGGTCAGCGCTGCTCCTATAGTGAGAAACCTCCCGTACTGCTGGATCGAAAGCAAGGCGATACCATACTATACCTTATTCATCTAATTTTAGGAAAAACAATCTAAATACATAGATATTGATTATATTTTTAAGCATGTTCATTTACTGCTCTCAGAAAGCTAGTTTCTTTAAGCACTGTATCCCAGACTGTTTATTTAATGTCTTTTTGCTGCTCCGCCCTTAACGGGTGTTCACTATAGTGGAGTTTCTTTTCAGTAAGCAATGAAGTGAAATCCTAAACAGTCACACAAAAGATCAATTTCTTCCAACAGCTCGTTACTCGGATGAACTCAGAGAGCGTCAGAACTATCACCTGTGACAGACAAAAAAACATCCAGTGTGCCTGTAAAAATAATGATTTCCCTTCACTTTATGGACACACATGTAATCATCATTCCCTCATTTGTCATGAACTGACTGTTTTAATGTAAATACTACATAAACTATCTACCTCATGACTATTAACCCATCTGTTACATAATTTACTGTCCTGTTGAATACAGCGTCTGTTGCACTCCTCACCACTGCACTGCCGTGTTAAGTCGGCTTGTATATATTAGTTTAGTAGCTTAAGTTTAATTTCTAATTCTTGTATGTAACAGAATGAAACCCGTACCTGGCCAATAAAGATGAAGTGAAAGCAGAAATTTGCAATAATAATAATGATTTTTCATATTTGATTTCTTTTTTTTTTTTTTTTTTTTTCATATTTGATTTATTTGCTCATTTCAGTGTCTGATTTCAACACAATAATACACTACAAAAATATTTTCTCATAACACTGAAACACTGTTCATGAGCAAACAGGAGCAGGAAGAAGAAAACTTATAATACCTGCCCCTTTTTCATTCCAAGGGCATTCCAAGTGCCCTTGGTGTAATTTGATTAGTGAGAACAGGTGATGTGTTATTCCCTTCTTGATTTCCCACAGTGTTGTTCTTAAAGATGTCTTACTGTATACTGTACCAAATGAGCCTGTTGTTCTCACTCTTGTTCTCTGTATCAGTTGCCGTGAGATCAATTAAAAAAAATTAATTAAAGTTTTGGTCAAGTTCACTGACCATCCTTTGTCGTCATCCTCGGCCAGCTCCTCCTCCGCCGCTTCCTCCTCTGGAGCGTCAGTGATGGCCGACGACAGCTTGGACTTGAATCGATTGAGGAGGGCCAGAGTCTAGCAAAGAGCACAGACATAAATAAGATAGTTTACAGGATGAGATTCAAGAGTACAACAACTACCCGTCAAGGATTTGAAATGATTGTAATCTTTTACCTGTTCTTCCCTCGTCTTCGAGCCCTTTTTCTTCTTCTGTTTCCTGACCTCTTCATACTTCTTTCGACCCTCCAGATACTCGGAGACGGCCTCACTGGACGGCTTTTTCTCTGGAGGAGACAAAAGAGAACATCACACATGATCAACTTTGAAATATTTCCTCTAAGAATCTGGTCACTCCTAACCACTTCCTGGCCTGAAAAACAGTCACTTGTCATGAGGTCGTATTTTTTAAGAGCAGTTTGTTTGTTTGTTTGTTTGTCAGTTGTATGATGGGAAAAGTTGCCTGCCAGATTTTTATGAAACTTGGTGAACAGAAGAAGCTGAGGAGTATGAAGTCCTGGAGCAGATCTGACTCCACTTATGATCAACACCTCGGCAGATTTCTAGTAGTTTTCTTCTTATTTTCCATTGTTTTTAATTTTTCTTGCATTGAACAAAAAATAAAAATATGTATGAGCACAAAAAAATCCACTGCGCACAACTTAAATACAAAAAAATAAATAAATAATGAACACTAATGCAGAAGCTATCTGAAGAAAAACAGATTAAGAACAGTTAAAAAAAAATCCCAAGTTCACAACATCTCAAGAGAAGTAATACCACCGCTTCCCATGATGCTCTCTGGCACATGACAGATGAAATTAGCAGAACGGGATCAGAGAGAAAAGCGAGCGGCGCTTGTCAAGCTGTGACAGTTGCCGCCGTTGTTGATCCGAGAACATGATAATAAGAAAAAGGTGAGGAGATGAGGCAACACAGGGCAGTCCCTGTCACCTCACACTGACATGCTCTCTGCGTGAATCCACACTTCTGCCAACCCCTCACTAAGATGTAGTGGAGGAGAGCTCCAACCTACTAACCTCTCGCTTTATCTCTCTCAGAGATGACCTAAATTCCGACGGCTACCTTATACCCAAAACCTTATGTAATTGATCGCTCCCGGGCGGGAAAGACCTCTTTAATCCTCAGAAGACGAGAGCACATGTGCCCTCTGGTTGCAGGAGGGGAAAAAAACAAAAAAAAGTAATTAAGCTGGTGTTACAGAAATATTTGTCATGGCTCATCTTTACAAGTATGTTCTCAGTTTGTGTCATATTTTTGGAGTTTTGTTTTAATATATGAAGATTACAACCCAGTACCATTCATAGTTTGGCCCTTTTTTTTAATAAACTTTAATGTGTGTGTAGCCCTTATTGTATTTTCTTTACGTTTTTAGAGGAAGCTTTGGTCACACGGCTTTATTTTATTATCTGATGATGTCATTTCCTGTCAGGGCTCATACAGCATCTTTGCACCTTTTGTACATTTTGTGTTTTTTATGTTTATTTTTTATATTTTACATCTTTAAATTCTATTTTATATATTGTAATAGCTTCTTATACTGTATTATTTAAGTTGTTGCTAGTTCTGCTTTATTTCCTTGTTAATTGTTTTGCACCAAAACACCAAGTCAAATTCCTTATATGTGTAAATGTACTTGGCAATAAACCCCGATTCTGATTCTGATTCTCAGTATTAGACCTGCACAATGTGAGCTGGTGCACAGAGCAGATTAAAGTAAGAATGTGCAACATTTTACACACAAATACAGCATAAATCAAGAACATCCTCTGTAAATGTAGACGGTCATGTCTACAATGAGCGAGAAGTGTGAGTCCTGCCAGCTGTGTTGTTGTCAGAGCTGTGTTTACATCATGATTTTGATGACCTGTTTTAATCAAGGACTAGAGAAAAGAAGAATAATACACTCGCTGCTTATTTGGATGTCATGTAAGTGTGTTTAAATCACAGTCAGTTAATTCATGTGCAATATGAAGCTACGAGCTAACTTAAGTGTGCTAACATTAGCCTGCTAACACAACAATGCATGCAAGATTTAATAATTGCATGAGTGCTTGTAATATTTGCATGTTAGAAAGTGACCTCGGGATAAGACTTTGGCCTAAGCAGAGGTGTTGTTTGAGTTCAACAATTCACAATTCGCTCAAATCTACGGTTGTTGGGCTTAGATATGAATATATTCTGTATTTCTGCTTGATAATGTTTTCAATGCTCCGATTGGTTTTGGTCTGTTGCTTTAAATAAACCGGCCTTGCCTTGCTGCAGAAGTTAAAATGCAACAACAGCATTAGCGATCAGCATCAGCATGTAGTTGATGGTTTCTTTGGTAAAGTGCCAAAAGTGTTGAACTTATCACTACAGCTGTGTCGGAAAGAACTAAAGAGGTATCGTCTGTGTGTTTTATCAAATGTAGAAAGAGAGTCAACCTGCAGAACTGACAGGAATGTTGGGAATATTTTCTCCCCTGAACGATCCACCTTTGCTGAATGTGTGAAGTGAGAGACGTCGGTGTCTCATGTAGTTAATTTGCTTCTGAAGGTCTCAGCTCAGACGGCCGGGCTGTGAAGTCACAGAGCAGCAGACAGTGTGTACAGTCTGCTGGCTGCTGCAGAGCTTTATTTTCCACAACAAAATGTGATGTCACAGACACACACACACACACACACACATCTTGCCACTTCTGACAGGATGCTGTGGCACATTCAGGTGCACCAAATAAATGATGTAACTAAGAAAACACTGAAGTTTACGGTCTGTCATTCAGTAAAAGCTGCTGTAATGTGTCAAGTGTATTTATTAATATATCCCTTTTTCATGAGCAGTAGTCGTACTTTGTGTCCAAAATCTACTTTTAAAATATGCATGACAGATGCCGTGAAATCATAAAAAACAGAGAAAGACCTGTCAGAAGGAAATAACACACCCACACTCATCTGGTGACAGTCAGTTAAATGGTCATTAAGTTTACAATTTCTTCTCCATGCCAATCAAAGATGGACGATACGACAGCTCTGCAAAGGAGAAGCCAAAACCTTTGGACTGACTGACTGCAGCATAGGTCACAAGCTCCGCCTCCTCCATGTTAACAGATGAAAATAAGGCTATTAGGTTCGTATTTTACTGGATTAGCAGAGTAGGGAAAGAATGGCAAGAGGAAACGTTACAAACACTAACACCTGAGTGATATATTTACTAAACCATACCTTGGAACTGTGCTGACATGAGGGATCTTTGCCATTTCATCTCTCGGTTAATTGGTGTTTTTGTTAGTGGACGGGGTAGGACGCCATTCTCCCGCGCCCATATGCGTCATTCATATTAATATAAAGTCAATGATATCAATGAAGAAACCGAAATACAAAACACAAATGGTAAATCCTTAATGAGGTGTTTTATTTATTTGCCTTTATATTGGAAGCTCTTGGCAGACTCAATTCAAGAAGAATTAAATTAAAGATAAAATACTTCGAGGTCAGGAGAAAGATAACCAATGATTTCAAGCCCCCGAGAGGACCACTTTTCTTGACTTTCAGTTTAAGAAAAGTGTGCAATTATTTCAAGGCTGTGAATTCAAAGCAAAACATTACCTGGAAATCTTAATGCCACACTCTCCTCACTTCCCGCGGTGTCAACATGGAAATGTGCTCTGCTGCTCGGGGGGCTAAACCTTTTTTCTCCTGATTTATGAGACCAACAAGTGATCTCCCCCCACCCCCCCCCACCCTTCTCTCCCCACAGTCACCTCTCCTGCTCTGCATCTTGCTGCTGCCTGTGTCATGCTGGATGCTGACTGATGATGCCCCGAGGTCCTACACGAGGAACACACATCACCTTCTCCAGCTGTTGTCACTAACTACTATCTTTGAGTTTGATGGCCTTTCTAACTACATTCCTCCCCCCCCCCCCCCCCCCCCTCCTGTCTCCTGGCTCAGGAGAGCAACAAATCAAGGCGCCGATGCTGTAGCAACCGAGGACTGTTGAGGTCGACAAACGCCTCTTTTTTATAGGATAAAAGGTTCCTCTTCTCTGTTAAACAATCAACAGTTGAGCTGCGAGGAATTACCGCCGATCATCAATCAAAAACACATCAAATATGATTTTGTCAGTTGGTACTTTGAGGTCAACCCCAGCTATCCATCTTTGGATTATGCAATAACAAAGACTGCTTCAGAAGCGTCCAGTAATAAATAAACTTTCCCAACAGCTGTCAAAATGTGTAGCGTGTAGACAAAAAAATATGCAAATCCCGATCACACGTAAATCTTGTTTCAAAAAGGGATCCACACTGAAGTTTTAATTTTATAATTATCGCTAAGTCAGCATTCTTGATAAACGAAAATACCCATTATGTGTACAATTTACGTGTCAGATGGTGGCTTGGGCATTACTGGCCTTGCTTTTAACCATTTTGATTCTATCAGATGAACTTTTAACTATCTTTTCTCTACCCTCGGATACATTGGTGCTAATTTAGTCAAGAAAAAAACCTGCTTCTTTGATTGGTTTTGGATTCAGGAGGGAAATGTTGCAAACACAGGTGTTGTGAAAAAATCTGAAGAACTGCAGAGCGACAGAGAAACTGTAAGTTATAGCTTATTTGTTGTCTTGCACTTCAGTATAAGAACTATAAACTCTTAACACTCTTCGATATCTGTTCATGTATCACATTTCATATCGTTGGCGCCATATTGAACAAAATCTCACATCACATCATTTAGTCATAGATATAGTAGGTGTTAGTTTAAATTACCACTGCTGTAACACTTATATACTGAACAAGTATAATAAACAAACAATCAGGCATAACCTGTAACATATCTACTTGGAATAACTTATGGCCGTATTGAAAGGACAGTAGTTTCAGAATGGCCTTCATACAATGCTGTTGAGAAAAAACCCAAATTACAGAAACATGCTTTAATATAAGTGATGTACTGTCATGATACTGGGCGTTATTGGGTCTGACAATTCAAGAGCTCTATTTGGTGTCTTCTCTGTTTATTTTATGTATCTGGACAAGGCATAATAAAAGACTTTTTACACATTTTACCTACATACATTTGAATAAACTATCCAGTAAGTGTGTTATTATCTTAGTTATTATATGCAAATGTCATTTTGATCACCTCAGAGCAGACAGAGGTTGTATTTGGCATGTATGCATCGCTTTATAAGATGTAATTTTCGGGGGAAAGTACTGTACAGTAAAAACAAAAACATGCTTCTATACTTTTTACAGGTAAATGACTAACTGTACCCATCAATGACGAGTGAACTTTAGGTTTTGGCCTGTAGCTTTTTCATTGTACGGCTCAGGAACAGAATTATGTGGGTTCAGATGAATCTGTTAAAATAAGATTAAACTTAAACTATGGAGGACGTGTTACTCTGCGTTACTCTTTTGTGATCTTCATTCTCCGTTTGCTATGGACGAACCTCAGAGTTGCCTTAAATGCTTTTGGCAGTGCTTTTGTTACAAAGTGTCATTGCTCATCAACAGTTTATGCCATTGGAACAACATTTGGTGGACAACTGTGTATATGCTGTCTGAATAGCCATGACGAATTTGGGGGGATTTGACCAATTGGTTGTGCTGTTGTACTTCAAGTATAAATCAGTCTCAAAACTTCACACTTGGGGGACATATTGGAAGGACGCAAAGGAGCGCTTTGTATGTGATGTTTGAAGTATCTTACTAACAAAGAAAACAAAAATCCCATTGGACTCTAACGTCTACTCAAAACCAGAGAATGACAAACAACAGCGTCAAAACATTTTGACTAAATCCATAAAGATTTCTCTGGTTTTGGTTAGAATTGTTGGGAAGCAATGATTCATATTCCACCGACAAGAAATCTGTACTCAGACTGTATCAACAACATTATTACCGTTACTTTAGGCTATTTTGGTGGTGTTTTGCTTTGTATTTGACAGCTGACAGTGCAGACAAACATCGGAAACGGGGGAAAAGGGGGCATATAACACCATATGGTTTTCGTCTCAACCACTTGTTTTTGTCTGGTTGGTTTGACCAGACAAAAACATTCAAATCCTCAAGACTTCTGAGAATAAAGGTTTTTCGGTTGAAGGGATAATTGATCAAAAACCCAAATCAGTCTGTCACTTTCATCAATTAAGTCATCTTAACCCAAAGAATGAAGATATATAAAAGTTAACATTAAGAACTAAGGGACAGTGTCATGGAGAAGTCAGTGATCCAGACAACAAGGCTTGACAGGTTTTTATATATTTCTGGAAACCATGTCTTTATTAAGATTTGTGGACAGACTGAAGAGCAAATTGGGTGGATTTTTTTTTCCAAAAAGAGGGGCTACTTTAGATTTAGATTTTAACATTTACTTAAGGTTTAATGTAGTTCCTCAAGCTTAAGGTTTGTAAGCTTGAGGAACTACTGTTGAATCTTTCAGAGCTAAAATTTTAATTTAATGCAATGAATCCCCTGAGTTTTCCGGGTAGACATCACTCCTCGCTAGCGAGAATAAAAATGGTGGACCTGCGCAAAACTTTTGCTTTAGGCTGGGGATGGAGTCCATGGGTGAAGATATCAGGGGAGGGGACGGTATTTTCCCACTGTGACATCACAAGGAGAGCAAATTTTAAACAGAGTATTTTTCTCTGTGTTCTAAGACTTATGCAGACCACAAACAAAGGACTTGATGTGTTTATTTCACATTTTGTGGGTTGGTAGACACTCAGGTTACCCAAATATATGTTCGAAAACATATGACCCCTTTAAGGCTTTAGAAACCATGTGATTGACGAATAAATCAATGATGATGATTAACTGTTGGTTGCAGCTCTGACAAAGATAGCACTGAAGCCTACATGATGCCCATCCCAACACTGACCAGTTTTAGAAGCATGTGGGGGGAGATGAGACCAGAAGGTTGACCTTCACAGAGGCCGGAGCAGAACCAGGAGAATGATTTAAGCTTTAAGGGATGACAGTGTCAATGTGAGATTTAATGTGTGTGTGTGTGTGTGTGTGTGTGTGTGTGTGTGCAGCTTCATAACAGGGACGAGATAAAACGAGCCCTCGCCACAGTGTTCCTCAGCAGGTTGAGCTGGGTTTGAAGATTTCCAGCATCTGAGCTCAGCTGATATCCGTCTCCCCTGCAGTGGCCATTGGCCCATGACATCTAAGAATCCCATTTAATGGAATTAACTTTTGCTTCCAACAAAGAAATGTAATGAAGAACTCTTAAAAACAACGCCCTGCCTCTGGCTGCAAAGAGAAGTACAAAACAAAAGGTTTCCTGGCAGAGTTGAAATACTTAGTTGAGATAATGGGGGAGCTCAGGCTAGATGCCACTCAGGTCAAACAATGTAGGGCCGTTAATGACTCAGCACTTGACTTTATAACTGGATCTATTAAGGGAAAGATTATTTCTGCCTAGTGTGTTTTCTTAAACAGCTTAACTCTATGCAGATATCACTAAGAGCAACACATTCTTTGTTAATCTTTCAGTACAATGCAGTGATTGTATTTTGTTCTCAATTGCCTTAAATCTTGAACAAATCACTGTCTGGGTTATAAAACATAAAACCATCAGTGTTTGTGCAGACAAAAACAATGTTTGAGCAACAATAAAAGCCCATCATGGTGCTCTTTTTTTTGGAGGGTTTGTCTGGTGGTAATCCATCAGTTAGACTGCAGGACCCCCCGTGAACAATTTTGTTTTGTTGCACAACTACACAATGCTAACCTCCGGCCTCAGAGGCTTTAGTAATTTTCAAAAATCTGTGTCAGCATCAGCAAAAATATCCGAAGATTGACTGCGTTATGACAGACATCGGTGTGGTGAGGACCGGAGGAGATTTGGTGGGTTTTATTTATGATTTTATTTATTTTAACATCGATCAAAAAGCTGCAGACTAACAAACACACAACAGGATTCAATGTGCAACTATAGCAGCCACTCAACAATTTCCCCACACACACATTTCTGAGAGCTTTAACACAAAAATGTAGACCCTTTGGGGGGAAAAATAGACGTCTGTTACTAATTGACAAAATCAGAGGGTTGCCTGTGTTAGTGTCCATTAGCAGAGAATGCAGCACAGACCACCCTCTTAGAAACTTTGTTCACACTTAGAGCTCTGCGGTAAAAGACTTCCTGTCAAGATCCATGTACAGTATATTATCAACCACCCATAAATTTACAGTGTAATGGGTAACAGTGATAAACATCTATCAGTAAATGAAGGGGATAGAAAATCTGCCCACATACCTTCCTTGACTTCTTCCACTACAGGTTTGAAACCCTCTTCTTTTCTTTGTTTTATGGCCTGTAGGTCCTTCTTCAACTGACGCGCCTCTTTCCGCAATTCATCACTGGAAGTAGAGAAATGAGGAGTTTAAACTCAAAAGAGATAATTCATACGTACAGATTCAGAGACTAAAGCAGATCATGACAAGTGTTTAATCAAAGTTTTGAGAAGACTGTTGGTCCCATTTGCTTCAGCTGTAAAATAAGCATTTACACATTCCCTTTTAAAGATAAATTCATACTATGGTATGCACAAACAAACACCAATTGTTCTGAAAATGTAATGCCCGTGATTAATTATGTGGGTATAAACACTCTGTGCAAGTGTCAGGATAAAGAATGTACATTAAAAGCTTGTGTTGCCCCAATAAATGTAATGGAGCCTTAATAAAGTAATTGTTCCCCCTCCAGGCTTCTGGACAGCACTAAAAGAGAGCAGACTCAAGTGAGAAAAATGTCAATGTGTTTCTTGTTTCGAGGCGAGCAATTTGCATGAAAGTAGGACTCATTAAAGCTGAAAATGTTAACCCATTAGTTCAATATACCTTCATTCAATGTTCTGAGCATTTGTAATGGATTCAAATTCTGTCACTCAACCGTATGGATGATTGCGGATATATATTCTAACTCTTTAAAGATCTAGTGTGGGCAGAAACATTGTATGTGCTGCGTCTTCAAGAAGCATTTTATTTGGTATGACTACTTTTGATAAGAAGTGGATTCACTGGTTGGAAAATATTGTTTTTTTAAAGTCCCAAGCAGGTTTGTCAGGTCAAAGCCACAAAATCTACAGTTTAGACTCAGAAGTCCAACATTTTCATAGACTAAAGAAAGACTAAAAGACTCTGTTCCAAGTTTTCACAAACACGTCTCAAATAAGGGAAAAAGATACATCCAGGAACTCCAAAGTGAAGACCAAAATGTTCAAAGTCAAGGCCAAAGTGAAGACCATAAAGTCCCAAGTCAAGGTTCAAGTCAACACCAATAAGATCCAAATAAAATCCCAACTCAAGTCCAATGGAAGCAAGGCTGGTGTGCTTAGAACAGCAAGACTTTATAAAATATCAGAAAGTCCAAGCCAAGTCTCCAGTCAACAGATAGAGAAATCCAGTCAAGACCACAAAGTCCTATAACAAAACCAACAAATTGTAGGTCAAGAAAAACAAAAAGCATGTGGAGTATTTCAAGTACAGATCAACAAGTCATAGACCAGGAAGTTCCAATTGATGGGCTGTAACAACTAACTTAAGACCAGTGTCAGAGTACAAGTCATGACCAGCAAGTTACAAGCCAAGTCGACAGTCAAGACCAACAACCATCCAGTCGATGACGTCTTAAGTCGTATCAAAGTCAAGACTAACAAATAGTCAAAATACATGCAAGTCATGAACACAAAGTCTCAAGTTAATGACAAATAATGCTTTCATAAAGACAAACATGTCCCAAATCAAGAGCACTTGGTCCAAAATGAAGCCCAATGTTGAACCTAGCAAGTCAAAAATCAAGCGAAACAAGTCCAAAATCAAAATAAGAAGTCCGAAATCAAATGCAATGTAGCTTGAGGGAAGTACAAAATCAAGCTCGTCAACTGCCAAATTAAATGTAAAGTCAAGAATAACAAGTCCCAAATTATTCTTAAATCGAAGGAACAAATCCCAAATCCAGCCAAGTTGCACCCTAGCTAAACTCTGAGGAGTCAATCCAGGCAAGTCTTAATTCAACATTTGACAAGTGTCCCTTCAAATCCAGGTACACAACAATGATGTGCCCTTCATGAAATGTAATTGCAATGCCACATCAAGTTGTCCTTTTTATTGTTAGGCTTGCCAGGTCGTAACATGAGTACCAATCAAGTCCAACATGCTTGGCTTGAGTTCCAACCTTTCAATAAGCATAAGCATGCACTATGGATAAAACCCCATGGCAAAATAACAAGCTGTGTGCAATGAATTACAGAAACATCCTTTGATACCTTAAACAAACAACTGTCATGCTATGTTAGTGGCAGATGTAATGAAAGACTTTATACATCCCTCCCTCAAGTGGAACAACATTAAATATTACAGTCACTGTTCATGTCCAGCCACCCTTATAAAATCTTTAACAGGATGACAGCGGCAGGCTAAGGCACATCCTTGTTACTTGACTCAAGGTAGCGTCCCCTTTGGCAGGTGGCCTGAGGCCCAGCTCATGCAAGGCTAAATGTTCGTCTGAACCAGGGCCAGCAATGCTGATTATTGTTCCCTTTCATATGATTGAGTCTACTGCCAGTTTTAGAGCAGATATGTTATGTTAGGAAATGATAATATTTTTGTACTGCCTGACAGTTCTGTTTTTGTCCCGTTCTATTGCAGAGCCACAAAGCACAGGTAAGCTGCTCAGTCTGGGCCCCTGGCCTAGAAACATGTGAGGCATCTCCAGACCAAACAATGGCTGCCTTTGTTTCTTACATCTGCTTCTCCTCAGCACTGACATACATTTATATCTTCTTCTTTTCTTTTTATCTGAAACGTTCACTCTTCTGTTTCTACCTTTCCAACACTCATGTTAACCATTGTTTATATTCTGACATAGACTGTTCACAAAGCCTTCAGGGGATGAAACTGATGGATATTTTAACTGAAAGTGCCTTGGTAAAAATTAAGAGCTTTGACCCAATTTGAAGCCATGTCTTTTCTTTGTTAGCTTCCCTGCAGCTCTTATGGATACACATGAGGAATCAGTCAGACATACAGTTGTTAGTCCTCTCTTTCCTGAAGAAAAAATGTTGCAGCTGAGTTTTAGACGGAGTTGCCAAAAGCAGAACTCTTTGGCAGAGAGTTGGACTTGGCCTGCACGAGAAAGTTGCCTGCAAAGCTCTGTCTAGAAGCAATGACAACAAACCTTTTTGGCACTCATTTTATGTAGGGTAACTCAGAAGTGAAAAAATAAAGGTCGGCTTCATAATATTCAATTAACACTTTTTGAAATGTATACATTTGATTTTGTTTTTTTTAGCTGGAAGAACTTGATTCAAGACAAAACGTTAAAAATATGTCAAAAGTAAAACATATAGGCACTTTATCTTCAATTTATGTTTATCAACTGATTTCACAGGATCCGTGTATTTGAGCTCTGTTGGATGGACCATGTATTTCCTGAAGAACCTCACAACAATACTTTCTCTATAAAAGACTATTACTACATTAGGCAGCTAAATAAATGATCTATTTATAATTCGTCAGTACTACAGCACTTTGACTCTGGCACTTTGCTTGGATATTTATTGAAACATCTGATGTGATGTGGTTGTTTCTTTTTTTTTTTTTACATTTTTCAATGTACAGTGTATGCTTTGAAAATGTTTTATTATTTTATACAAGCATACCCTTTTAACTTTTATGTCAACACCAGAGTTGCCGCTTCTAATCTTGCTGTATCCTGTCACACAATGAAAATAAAGGGTTTCAGTTGAGTTTATGTATGAGAATATCAATTGGCTGAAACATATTGGTTAAAGAGATTTTTCACAAATTGCCCTACAATTTAGTATCAACGCTGGACACACAGACGAGGTACTATCACACCAACCTCAGGCTCTTACTTGAATGCAGTCCAGTCATTTCCAGAGCTGAGAGTTTTTTGAGTCATATATAATACAGTGAGGAACTGTTTGGCTTAGTGATCATTTTCGACATGCCTTAACATGCTGCCATTCAGAAAACAAGAGACGTATCCTAGGCAATAGCCAAACAATCGGCTCCACAGCCCTGGTGCTAATAAAGAGAAAGAGGCCAGAGAGGACAGGAAAAGCCCCAACAACACCTGTTGAGTCACACCTTAGGGCTCAGCGAATTCCTGCTAAGACCCTCACATCACATCACAACAAATTGTTTTGTTTTTCCATACTCAAGAATACATAGGACTAAACAAAAATTCAAAAATGGTTGACCTATATTTGAGAATTCCTCAAGTTTTGACTGGGGCAGGCACCATTACCAGTATTGGAGATGTAGAAAAATCAAATTCCGCCATTTCGGACATTACGATGTTTTTACTAAAATACACTTTTTCTTTTTACAAGATTCTAATATGGTTGCATAGCAGGACACTTTATAGTTGTAATAATATATTTGTGAGAGATCCCTGGAGGACAAAGCATTTATATGTACATGATTTCAAAGATTTCTTTGACATATTTTGAATGTAAAATCTTTCTTTCATTTAGATCAGGAAACTATTTATTTATAATTCGTCAGTACTACAGCACTTTGACTCTGGCACTTTGCTTGGATATTTATTGAAACATCTGATGTGATGTGGTTGTTCTTTTTACATTTTTTTGCCTTTATAGCATAACTTAACAACAGGGGTAGAAGGATGGAGCCTTGGGGAACACCACAGTTCATAGAGGCCATAGAAGGCCATAGAAGAGGAGACATCACCACTATTGAAAATAATTCAGTTTGAAAAATAGATTTGAACCAGTCTCACGCAGTATTTCTGCTGCCAATGACAAAGACACATCCATCAATCTCTCAATCCATCAATCTATCAACAGGATCTCCATTTGCCAACAGGAGAGTACATTCTGATGATCATCTAAAAAACAGAAGGCTGAGCAGAGAAAGAGAAGCTGCTCAGATGTTGCCATAAGTTGCCAGATAAAAATAACTAAATGGGTTAAGTGTTTTTTTGTGTGGATCCCTGCTATTCCCAGTGGTCTGGGTGCACTTGGGGCCTGCCAGCTACTGTCACTCTTTCAGAAAATTCAAAAACAGTGAAAACCCAGAGAGCTGTGGATGATTAACTTTTCATAAAGAAAGCATAAGAAGTGATTGGCAGTAGACCAAGAACTCTCTCATGATTCAGACATTGTATTTAATACTCCAGTGTCTGGCAGGAGTCTGAGGCGAACACAGGAATTCAACAACCTTAAAAATAGTACAGTGATGACTGTATGGTTCATCAAAAATTCAATTGGTTTCCAAAATGCACAAGCAGACTCACTTTCCTTTTTTGGATTTCTTTGGATTTTCATTTTCCAGCCTTTCAGAGAATTTAGGAAATGTAATTACCGATGGAATCAAAATAATTCAACGGGAAAATATCACCACTATGCAATTGGAATTTAAAGTCTATTAAAGTATATTAAGAAGTTAAATTTAACTCCTTAGTCTTATTAGGAGTGCCAGCAGCAGCTTCTACTGCTATGGAGGACTCAAACCAGTCTAATGACCTAGCAAGTGATGTGGATGAATGTGCTAGAATAACAAGATGGCTGGGTGAACTCCCCTCAGGGGGCACTCCATGGCTTGGTCAAAAGCCAAGGAGAACTGTGAGCTGGAGTGGAGGAATCCAACCTCAACACAGGAATTTGCATGACTTAGCAGAGTGATCTCGACCAACACATTACCCACGCAGTGGACCAAGGTTCCTCTTTAAGAAGCTCTCCATTATTGACAAGATCCTCTGGAATTCAGTTAGTAAGTTATGAGGGAAGAAAGTTATGAATCTTGTAGAATATAGGGTGATTCTTTTCTTGACATTTATATCACTTGTATATCAAGTTGTGAATTTTTCTGTTCCTCTTAAAGACACAGAAAATCTGCACACTGTCAGATGTTGATGTTGATCACAGTCCAAGTGGAGTTCTGCTGGTTTTTTATTCCTTTCCAAAAGTCTTCACCCTCCTCGTCCTAGACATGCATCGCTGTCTGGAACTCTTTCCAGCCAGCAAGTGCCCCATATGGGGCAGGCATGCTACAGTGGGCCAGGGATGTGTAAACCTGGCAGTTCCAAAACATACACAATCCTACTGCCAAGAACTGGATTATCTCAAGCAGTTTTCTGCACAAAAGCAGAGCCGAATGCTTCTTGATCTCTGCAACCTTTCCTTGCGAACGCGTTGGGTTATGACCGATGACAAGAGACAGGTGCAGCCAATTAATAGAGTGTGACGCAGCGTCCAGGGTTAGGCCACTTGGGCAGGATCATTAGTGTCTGATGTCCCATTTAGGTTACACTGTCCACAAGGCTAGAGGAAGGCTTTCTTCAAGACAAGAGTGGCAAAAAGACAAATACAGAAACAGTACGATAAAAGAAACAACACTGCAAGTTGGTTTAGGCTCCAACAAAAAAAAACATTTATTCCTTTTAAATTTCTTGATTCTTGTTCTTGTTCAGTTGTGTTTCATGGTTGTAGATTGTTCCAGGCTTTTTATTAAGACACAGCAATTGTCTTTCACTAACGCCCTTGGAAATGGCTCTGTCCATAAACTTACACACAAGCCCTAAAGCACCATTGTGTGGTTATTGGTCTAATGACACACTGTAAATGGCCATCATGTGCATGATGTGATAATCTTGATAGCACCTTGATTTTAAGGGCTCTATTGAAGTCATTCCACCTGTATCATTAGACTCTCACTCAGCCTCCACATACTGTACACACCATATATATATATAAGTATGTGATAACAAGTGATATAAATAACAGGAAGTGCAGTGCTGTCATTATCTTCAGTCAGCAGTAAATGGAAAGCGATTACCAGAGACAGCAGAGGGAGCCAGGCCCCGCTGGCAGGAGCAGCTCACACTGTGTCCCACAGCCATATGGAAGCGTTTTGCTTCCCCAGTCATGCCCCGTCGGGTTTAACAAAAGTGGCGACTACCACATACACTGCTTTTGGGACTTCATTCAGTAGTGTCTTTTATGAAGCAAACCCCCCGAAAGAGGCCTTACTTCAAACATAGCAACACCACACTTGATCAATAGCAGCATTAAAAGAAGCGTCAAACTGTGAGCACAAGAGCTTCAAAACAACATCAAAACATCACAGCAAGACGAGTCAAACTAAACAGGACCTGCCTTCATAGATATGACTCATCTTTTAAAGTGCCTCTTAACTTGCTCAGCGCAGGTACAGAGCAACATTATTTGGCAACTTTCTCGTGAATGTGAACAAGTCCAAGCGTTTTGCAATCAGAGGACATCGCAGTGGAATATCATCTGGCTGCGATGTCGGATAGTTTGGACCTGATGTAAAAACTATTTTGGTTTCAGGGAGAATCCAGATTCCAAGGTCGTCTCAGCACGCCTGGACTTTGAGGGGAAGAAAGACATTAAGTATTAACTCCCCCATCCCCCCCCCCTCCAACTGAGACCTGAGTGCACTGCAGAAACCAAAAAACTGATCACACATCGAACACTCAACATGAGAGTTTTAAAGAATTATTCTTAGGGTTCAACGATGAGCTCTGTTTTTTTATACATATATAGATTGGGGTTTAAATGACTCATGGGAAATTAAAGGAATTGAATTGTTTTACTTCAACAGCTGGGATGAGCTGTGATGGCTGCAACGCAGAGGAATGACGACACACTCAGCTGACGAGACGGTACACCATGTTGGATTCATGACAACTAGACGAGGATATATTTTGACACAATTTTTTGAGAAAACTTGGAAGACAAGATACATGACTGGAAAAATAGTACTTTATCTGATTGAAAATCAAAAAAAATGTCACAAAAAATGTCTTGTCTCTCGGTCTGTACCCAAAATGCTGCCATGCAAACAACTTAAAATTGGCGGGTGCATCTTCTATGGTAATTTCTAGTTCGACATCAGACTCTGTTCGGCCTGCTATTAAAGGTATAGCAGACAGTTGCTATACATACCAGGCCAATCAGAATCGAGTATTTAACACAGCCGTGTAATAACCTGGATTTAAGTCACTCAGGCAGACAGAAAGTAATCGATTATTTTGTTAAGAGTTTTAAATTAGTTACGAAACAGACTGAAAATAATACTGATGGCTCTGTATGACCTTCAGAAACAAAGTAACCATCAATTAACCATCATAACGTTATTTTCTAATAATCGTAACTACTGTTGCCGGGTAGATGTCTGACCATGTGAGCTGCAGAAACATCCTTTGTTTACATTTTCACGACAGAGAGTTGTAGTATTGAACTGTTAAAAGACAACAGGGTGAACATCAGAAAACACTACGTACACATGTACAAACAAGATCAGCAAAGTGTCCCACATGATAACAAAAAAACAGAAAAACCAAACAAGGCGGTGGTAGGCAAGCAGATCCCGTTTTCAGCAGGTGAAAATGACTGCTGTTGTCAACGGAGTCAGGTCACTTTTGCGCCTCCTGTGAACCGAGTGGTACATCTGTTCTCTTTGCTGATTTGCCCACCAGACATGTTGTCTGATGAAAGATCTTATCCTGTGTCAAATCAAATGCATCACTAATTCAATGAAAAGCATAAAAAGGCTGCTCCTGCTTAATGCTGTCAATCCACTCATATGACACACAACCCAGGGCAAGGGATTCACGCTTTAAAAATAATAAATCTTGCTCCTGACAGTTTCATTTTCTCTAGAAGGTCATGAAGAGGCTTAACTATTCATTTCAGTCTGTTTCATTACCAGCTAAAAACTCTCGACAGGAGCTTTAAGAGGGGGTGTAAAAGCTGTTTCTGGTTAAAAACACACTTTGTTATTCTCATTGTGAGGCAAGAACAACATGTTATGCCTTAATTTTAGAGACAGGACAGTGGATACAGTCAGAAACCAGGAAGAGTGAAAGAGTGAGAATTGACATGCGGGAAAGGAGCCACAGGTCAGATTCGAAACCCGGGCCGCCCGCTCTTGAGGACTTTAGCCTCTGCACACTAAACGCTAGGCCACCAGCGTCCTGACAAACAGCCCTTCTAGTGGATAACGCACACTATCCCTGAAATGTGAAGGCATTAGCTGGAGTTATTAATAAACTCAAAAAAATATGTCAAATATAGAGCCCTGTTTCAAAAGAAGAAGAAAAAAAGATTTGCCCTAACGAAAACAAAAGTCCCACATCAGTAAAGTCAATCAGACAGAAATGAAAACTGCTTTCAACATCCTCTCTCCGTTTTTCCCAGGTGACCAGACACCAGTTGGTGTTCCCTCCTCTGCTCACAGAGCAGCTGAAAGCTCAAAGAAAAGCAACAGTGGGAGAGCAGAGCTCACCCTGCAACAATGCCCCCTTTGTCCCGGGCTAACACTGTACCTACCGGCCTGCTCTTTGATTCGCTGCCAAGACAAACCACTGTGTTGGGTTACAGTTCTTGTAGCAAAACAATCTGCGCTTGTGTTTAATATACTACAGTCTGCCTGCATTGGGCTGGCTGTCAGTCAGGACACACACACACACACACACACACACACACACACACACAGAACTGAGCGGGCGCCCTCTCTTTATCCCATTAGCACTAATGAGAGAAGGGTATGTTGATTACGTGTGTTGAGGGCTACCTGTTAAGAGGATATGAAGGAGAGATAACTAATAAGCATCAAAGAGAGATGAAAGAGAAATCACTCCCTCGTCTCTCCTCGCCTTTCGTCCCGACGCCGTCTCACACACCCTCACCTTCCACTCTCACCTTCACACACGCACCGTTTGCTTCTAGCAACAGAAAGTAATTTGGTTGGAGTGCCAACATTCCTGTTTTCAAACAGAAAAAAGGCTCCACTGATGTCGGTCCAGGAAGCTGCAACGGAGAGTTGTAAGTGTTTGTATGTGGACGCGTGAGAGAAACACAACTGGAAGGTACGGGGGTCCAGTGGCTCGCCGTTAGCTCAGAGAACGCCACGAGAAAGTGGAGCATCATATTCTCTGAATGAGTCTCTCTCAATGGAAATGACTCAAACGTCACACATGAAGTGAACATGACCAAATGGACTGAAGCTGTCAAACCTAAAAGACCACATTTGATTTGACTTATTACAACTACATGACTGATATTTCTTTCATCCGTTAACCTGCTCTGTATTTCATTTTCTTCTTTTCTATCTCTACCCCTCCGAGGGGAAGGCTTCCTGTGTTCTTTTCTAAATCAGTTTACGTCATGTAATGTGGAAAAATCTTTGAAAGAGTTCAATTGTTAAATATACGGGGAGCCTCATATCCAACTCTTTACGTTAAAAAAAAAGCTCCAATGTTTGAAAGTTTGAGGGAAGAGTTTTGCAATTATTCTGAGATTATATGAAATTATGAATGTGAAGAGAATGCTTTTTAAAAAAAAACCAAAAAAAACTGGATAAACAAATAGTCTGTATATCAATCTTTATGTGTATAGCGACAATTCACCATATCATCTTTTTTAATCTTTAGATTTATTCCTTTTTTATTCTTCTTAGTGATTTAATTCTTACTTATATTTCCTTTTTGTGCTTTTAATTTATTTCATTGATTTCAGTTTTGTTTTTCCTTTCACTGCCTCTTTATCGTTTTAACGTCTTCTTTTTTGATTTCTTATTCCTTTAATTGTTTTTATTTTTCCGTTTTATTCCTTCATATTGTTTGTATTTCTTTTTATTCCTTTTGCTTAAAGATATTAGGATCTGCTAGTCTTCTCAACAAACCTTCCATGTCAAGTGTTTTCTATTAATGAAGTATTAATGGGTAGGTTAACTAATAATGTAAACAAGCAATATGATGGTTAAACATGAACCATCACCATGAATCACATTTAGAGCCCGTCTGTCGTCAAGCCAACCCTCTGATATGATCAACACTCGCTGGATCTCAACATCGTTCGTGTTTTCAATCACGCTGTAAAATACAAAGTTAATTGGTGGATTCATTTGTACATGAAGCTGCTTCTGGAATCCAACCACTACCTATAAAAAAAAAAGACACAACAACCCTAAAGACAAATCTTTACCGCCCTTGAAGGATTTACGGCTGTAAAGATGCAGTAATGATTGTTTTTAGTCGGCCCACAGTCGAGGAGTGTCCAAATATGAGCTAAATCCTTCCCTATGTTTCAAGATGAACTCCACGAACAGCTGAAATTAAACGATAAATCCTTAAATCCTTTGCACATCCAGCAGAAAGGCCAAACGTAACCTCAGTCTGTTTCTCTAAAGTGAGAATCAGCTGCTGTCCTTTAAGACACTTGATCGATTATTAGATGATTGGTTGGAGGAAAGACGTTTGGAAATGTCACCTTTATCTCTGTCAAATGATCATTTTCTCATCAATAGTTGACATTTCATTGACTTAGTAATTCTTAATAATGAAATAATGTTGTTATAATGTTGAATGAAGCAGCCCCTCAATCAGTGTTCAGTAGATGTTGTAAATGAACCATCTAAAGCCCGGCTGCTGTCTCTGTGGAGAGAGTTACTTCATGTGCTGGTCATCTTTCCGCTGTACAACACAGCTCAACAGCTCCCCCACCAGGTTGTTACATCTTATTACAAGTGGAAGAACAGCTTTATAAATACCTCTGAAGCTGTTAGTGACCAAAGCTGAAGTCAATATGTACAAAACAAACCTTCCATCTGTCAGACAAAAAAAATCACAGCAGAGACTACGATTAAAAAAAAAAAATGCAGTTTTACCTGCGGCTGCTTTTCTTCCCTCGCTCTTCTTCACTGAGCTCTGCACCTTTTTCTTTCTGCAGCTTCTTACTGATGAGCTCCCTTATCTTCGCTTTCCTCTCTGAGTCTTCATCTGTATCATCATCATCGTCGTCGTCGTCGTCATCATCATCATCCGTCTGGAAGAATACAAGGAGATATAACATCAGAGAAAATGACGTCTGTAAAGGAAAAAGATCAAACTTTTCATCTTCACAGGTCGACATACCTCGAGCGTTTCTCCTGATGCTCCCTTCTTCTTTTTCCTTTTTTTTAAGAAAGAATATTGGTTGGTAACACAGTGCTGGAGGAGTTGTTTCTTTGATGTTTAATCTATATTTATGTATATATAGTCATTGTAGTTACTTGTCCACTGCTGGGACAGAGCTCAGTCTGGGGTCGTCCTTCAGGAGGTCGTGGCTGCTTTTGCTTTTTCCCTTCAGTGTCTGAGCGAAAAACCAAACAAACCAGAGAAACGTTTAATAAACCTTTTTAACTGCAGAGTAATCTCAATTTCTGAAACTCCATTTCATATTAATACGATAATTCAAATGAGATTCAAATTTCCACTGAAGAGCCAAACGGATACTGATCATGGCTACCAAATGTAATATGGTGAATGAAGAGCTCCCCCTGCTGGCTGGCTGCAGTATAGGTCATGAACCCTGCCTCCTCTATGTTATCAGACGGGACACGGGGAAAACATTCAAACTAAAATACACTTCAATAAATGTTCTCACACCACGATTATTAAGCTGATTTATGTCCATGTGTTCATTTTACTGAGAGCTTTGGCTTTAATTTGATATTCGATGTGAAAAAGAGCGGGAGTAATGGTCATGCAGGCACGTTTTTAAAGGCTAAATAACTGCGATCATACTTTTCTTCCAAACATGGAAAAGGCAGTGTTTAGTTTTACTCTTCTGTATCCTTGTAAAAACCAAATAATACAATTTGTTTAGGAGATTATACACCTTTTCACGAGGATTATATTCCTGTTCTGCCAATAAATCCCCCTTAATTTGACACACTGGTTTATAATCTGCCTGAGAGTGAATGGACACTGAACTCTTATTCACTGGCAGCCAGCAGCAGAGAGACGACAGCAGTTATGTGTCCGAGTACCTGGCTGACTTGATTAGCCACCTCCTCTTCTTCTTCAGCTTCCTCTCCAAACGACAACAGACTGAAGTTCCTAGAAAATTCAGAAGCATCAGCAGAAGCAATCCTCAAACTAAAAACAGATTTCAGTCGAGCCCTAACTATAATTATCATCATCATTATTGTTATTACTATTACTGGACTGCTCATTCCACGTTTGATTGTAATAATAATACAAACAAATCACATTAATCTTTATGTTTTGATCATTTTTTTCCACTTAAAGACGTTTTTGATGAACATGAACTTTCACTTGCTGCTTGAGCACGTGTTGCTGCTTCACAGTTACACACACACACACACACACACACACACACACACACACACACACGATCCGATGACTCACTTGGTGGCTTTCGACTGGGATTTCTTCCCCTCCTCTTTATCTTTTTCCTTTTTGGCTTTCTTTGTTTCACGAGGAATGATGTCATCAAAAGGAGAATGAAGGACCTGTTAAGAGAAACAGAAATAAAACAGGTTTGATATCACTAAAACGTACGACTTGAAAATGATCAAACCAGCAGAAGAATGAGTCAATACCTCGGTAGTTTTAATCTTGTGGGGATTCAAAGGTCTTTCGTCGCCGTCACATTCCACTTCTGCCAACCTTAGCATATTATAAACGGTGTCTCCAGTCACCTGCATTGGACATTAAGAAAAAACATGCAGAAATCGTCACTGGTCGTATTATTCCATGTGTGTGTGTCTGACGTGGGTCCACGCAGGATGGAAACATTTCCCATGTCAGATATCTGTGCAGAATAAACACACAGAGGTCACAGGTAAGGTGCTCAAATGTACCTTTGCGAATATGGTGTGTTTATTGTTCAGCTCATCTGCTCGTCCCAAAGAGAAGAAGAACTGACTGCCGTTATCATGCGGTCCAGCATTTGCCATGGCAACCAAACCTCTCCGGTTAAAGCGCAGCCTGGAGTGAAACTCATCCTAAAAAGTAAAAATACAAACATCAACAAAAAGTTACTCCAGTTTTTTTTTTTGTTTTGAAAGACTTGTGATGAGTTTGATGTGCGATACATTCCTACGACTGATTCAGACGGTTTGAATAAGGAGTCAGAGTCTGACCTTGAACGGTCGGCCGTAGATGGACTCTCCACCTGTGCCGGTTCCAGTGGGATCTCCACCCTGAACAATGAACTCAGGCACCACTCGGTGAAACGGCGTGCCGTCATAGTAACCTAGAGGACGAAGACGTATCAGACAATAAAATCACATTTTTACGACTCTTTGCACGCACGTTTCAAGAGGTGTTCTGGAGATTAACGTGTTATTTGGTTCATTAGAAATAATATAAATATGGGGCGCTGGTGGCGCAGTGGTTAGTGCGCGCCACGGGTTCGAATCCAGCCTGTGGCTTCTCTCTCTCTCTCTGATTTCCAACTCTATCCACTGTCCTATCCCTCCATTGAAGGAACAAAAGCCCAAAAATAAATCTTTAAAAAAAAAAAAAATAATAATAATAATATAAATAAATCTACAATATATTTACAAATATCAACACTGATGCAGAGTTTTGTTTTGGCGACTGATACAGCTGTTTTTAAAGTCCTGCAGCATGTTAAACACACAATAAATCCCTCAAACACAAGATAAATCAAATCTTTTAACTAGATATGAAGGATTACCTTCCATGCACAGTTGCACAAAGTTCCTGCATGCTTTGGGAGCTTCCTTGGACCACAGCTCGATGTCAATGTCACCTGCTGAGGTTTTCAACAGGACCTGTGGAGAAGAATCACAACGCGTGGCCTTTAAACGACACTTTAATATTTATATTTAAAATGTTTTTCTTCATTTGACACAGATTGCTTACACTGCTGCAGGACACACACATGACTTTAGAATAAACAGCTTTATCAAACTAAGTATAAACATCACATCCAAGCACGATTAAGGAGTTCTGCTGCACATCCTAAGATTTTTAGGATTCAAAATTAAACCAGAAAACGTTAGAAACAGAAGAAAGTGGCGCTCACCTTTCCATTAGTTGGCGGCTCCTGGATGTAAATATTGCTCATTCTTACTCTTACGTCGTGTTTTTCCTTTCAGCAAGAAACTATAATGTTTCCTATTATTGTTGTGAACCTAACAGTTTGACTCTGTGGGTGCTGTTTGATAAATCTGCTTGCTTTACAAGATTACAAATACTATACTTTACTGACTACAGCCATCTTGGCCATACATGTGAGCGCATTGTTTACTTCCGAGTAAGTGGGGGGGGGTGGGAAATCAAAAGAAATACACTATTTATTTTATTATTTCCGAATAGTAATGTTTAATTAAGTTTCTCAGCTGCCGCGTTATATTATTTTTTTTTATTATTCTATAAAAAAAAAATCAACTTTTTAATTCGCTTTGGTGACGAAAGAAAGCAAAGCACTATTGTTGACTCCCCTGTCTAATGTTGATTTTGGTTTGCCCCAAGTGTTCCAGGACAACTGGTCCTCGGAAACAAATGAGATGTGTTGTTCCGCAACAGGAATACTTAAATTAAACCTAGGCAGACATTTTAAAGCACAATAAAGACAGAAGTCAACAGCAAAAAAATAATAATATATTTTAAGCCCTAAAACTATTATTTCTATACATAAATATATAAATAAAAAGCATCAATTCATATAAAAAAATACATTTATAAATTAATATATTTTGTCTATAAAAAAATGACACAGAAATAAATAGTGAATACAAATTAAACACGTATGTAATGTCTTGTTGACATTACGGGATTAGACTTTTAACAAGTTAATTAAACATTTACTCAACAGAGCGTCAAAGGCGACAACCGGAAGTACCGTAATTCGGAGCGGACCACACGGAAGGTTTGTAGCAATGGCGGCGGCTGAAAACAATGTGGAACTGAAGCGAAAAGCAGAAGATGAACCAGAGCAGGATGGAGACGGAGAAGAGGAGGAGTGGGTCGGACCCATGCCGAGTGAAGCTTCCTCGGCCAAGAAAAGGAAAGGTGAGTTTCAGACAGTTAGGTAGTTCTTTATGACACATCCGGGACTCCCACTGAAGCTATGCTAACATGCTAACTGAACTCCCGCTAACTCCGGCATGTTTTTGTTTTTTCTTCAGTTCTCGAGTTTGAAAGAGTTTATCTGGAAAACCTGCCGTCGGCTGCGATGTATGAACGGAGCTACATGCACAGAGACGTCATCTCACACATAGCTTGTTCCAAGTAAGTGATGCTTCCGAGTCAACTTGGCCATTGATAATAATAATAATAATAATAATAATAATCTAATAAAAAAAAATATAATAATAATAATAATAATCTAATAAAAAAAAATATAATAATAATAATAATAATCTAATAAAAAATATATAATAATAATAATAATAATAATATAATACAATAAATATATAATAATAATATAATAATAGTACTAATATAATAATAATAATAATAATAATAATGATCTAATAAAAAAAAATATATAATATAATAATAATAATAATCTAATAAAAAAATATTATAATAATATAATAAAAATATATATAATAATAATAATAATGATAATAATAATAATGATAATAATAATACTAATATAATAATGATAATATAATAATAATATTAATAATAAAATAATAGTAATATAATAATAATAATAATAATAATACAATAATAATAACGATAATAATAATAATAACAATCTAATAAAAATATAATAAAAACAATATAATAATAATATAATACAATAAATATATAATAATAATAACAATAATAACAATATAATAATATAATACAAAAATATATTATAATATTAATATATAATAATATTAATAATAAAATAATAGTAATATAATACAATAACGATAATATTAATAATATAATAATAATAAAATAATAATATGAATATATAATAATAATTATTTATAGGTTATATATGTTATTATCAGTAGGGCATAGGGGGCTGGGATGAGGGATGTCATCACGTCATTATGACACAAGTACCTTGTGTTTATTTCAAATTCAAAGTGTCAAGCATAAAAGTTTTGTTAGCGCAAATCAGTGACAATAATATACATTTATTAAAATTGGTACAAGATATAAATGCTTCCATGCATTTTTTAATTACATGCATCAAACTGCCTTACAAAGGAAGATGGACAGTTGTTTATTACCTGTAATATTCAAAAGATAATCTACTTATTCAAAGTTGAATGTTTCCTGTCAGAGTCTGAAAAGCTGGGTGACGCTTTCATCTACTCAGTCTACCTTGAACTGTCCTTGCTGCTCCTTATTTTGGCTTATGTTGCTGCTCTATGTGTGTTGGAATTGCTGGCTCATTGTATGTATGTTTGTCTACTTTGAATTTTTAGCATATTGAGTCCATGCTTGTCATATGAAATTTGCTATAAAAATAAACCTGACTGCTTATTACACAACAGCAGCAAAATGATAAAGACATGGTGAAGGGTTTAAGTAAGTTGGCTTGACCATATGTCTCTTCCCCTCCTGCTTTTGTGTCTTATCAAAGTCAATATTCTTCTTCCAGGACAGACTTCATCATCACAGCCAGCGCCGACGGCCACGTCAAGTTCTGGAAGAAGAAGGAGGACGAGGGAATCGAGTTTGTCAAACACTTTCGAAGTCATCTCAGTAAGTGTTTGGATTCACAGAGGTGCATGAAGGCCTGCACCGAAAGATTATTATTAAATTACTATGAAGACGTGATCTAATTTCCCCAAGACCAAAAGCATCATTTAACTCAAAGATATTCATATAACTGACACAGAGAAGTCGAGACGTAATGAAATATTTATACTAGAATTTTGAATAATAAAGTAGTATATTTGTGCAACTTTTAATATCTTAAACATATGAACTGATCAATTTAATAGTTGCCTCACAGTTGGAAAATCTTTGCCGTGCACGTCTTCTTTTACATCGATGGGCAAGCTGATAATTTGCCACCTCTCCTTCATTTAATTTCAGTGTTTGCACACGATGTTGTAGGAACAGATGTGACATGTTGTTGTTCCCTTGTTGTGCAGGTGTGATAGAAAGCATCGCAGTCAGTTCTGAAGGCGCTCTTCTGTGCTCTGTTGGCGACGACCAGGCCATGAAAGTCTTTGATGTTGTCAACTTTGACATGATCAACATGCTGAAGTTGGGGTGAGTCTAAATAAGAAGTAAAACGTGTGTTTAATCTCAACATGAAAGCATTAACAAAGATGCCTCTCTCCTGATGTAAAGAGTATTTGTTTGGTGTTTCTTTGTGCAGCTTTCAGCCGGGCCAGAGTGAGTGGATTTACAACCCAGGCGATGCCATCTCCACAGTTGCCTGCTCGGAAAAATCCACGGGGAAGATCTTCGTCTACGACGGGCGAGGAAGCAACCAGCCGCTCCACGTCTTTGACAAGATGCACTCCTCTCCGCTCTCCCAAATCCGCCTCAATCCCAAATTCCGAGTCATCGTCTCCGCCGACAAAGCGGGAATGCTTGAATACTGGACAGGCCTCCGGAATGAATTCAGATTTCCCAAATACGTGAGCTGGGAATACAAAACAGACACAGACTTGTATGAATTTGCAAAACACAAAACGTATCCGACCAGCCTGGCGTTTTCTTACGACGGGAAGAAAATGGCCACCATCGCTACGGACAGGAAAGTCCGGATCTTCCGCTTCCTGACAGGGAAGCTGATGAGAGTGTTTGATGAATCTTTATCTGTAAGTCCTCGCCTCACACATTTGTTCTGCACAGGTATATTTACTGATGGTGCGACTTCGCCGTGCTAACACCCGTACGCCCGCTCTGTGTGTCAGATGTTCACAGAGCTGCAGCAGATGAGGCAGCAGCTTCCTGACATGGAGTTCGGGAGGCGGATGGCTGTGGAGAGAGAGCTGGAGAAGGTGGACGGGATCCGACTGACCAACATCATCTTTGATGAGACCGGACACTTTGTGCTGTACGGCACCATGCTGGGCATCAAGGTCATCAATGTAGAAACCAACAGGTATGTTCATCAGAATCAGATTTATTGGCCAGGTAGTCTTACACACACACAAGGGATTTAACTTTGGTGAACTGTGCTGTCTTAACCTAAGATAAGATAAGATATACTTTATGCATCCCAGCAGGGAAATGTAGATGTTCCAGCAGCCAACATACATACAAACACACAACACAACACATATATACACAAACATATCCACCCATACAAAAAACATGAGCCCACAATACAGTTTGATATATGATATATGCAACTGCAAGTTTAAAAGTTTAAATGTCTTCTGTCCTTGCTTATGTACAGGTGCAACATTAAATATCAACAATAAACATAATAAGAAAAGACTAATATTTACATGACTAAATATGAAACAGTGCAAAAGATGCTGAAGTAACATGATAATAATGATAAGAAGGAGAAGAGAGTTCCCCATGAACTCTAAAGTTGCCTTTGGATCAAGCTTTGAATTTAATTAATTGATAGCACATGTTGTTCCTTCTTACGGCTAATATCTTGCGGAATAATGCTGAGGTGTTCGTATTTATTCCCAGTGATATTTTAGAGTTAATTATTGGAGAACATGTACAAAAAAATTGAAGTCTTTTTCTGCACGTTGAAGTCTATATTTATTCTTCGGCGTTGGAAATTCTTTCTTGGATCTTTATGACACTGCACTATAAAATGTGTTCGTCTGGGTTACATCAGGGGAAAATGTATTTTCTAATGTTCCGTGATGTAGCTCGAAGGTTAGCCTCCCATTCTTGGTAGCAATTATGATTTCCCCTCTCCTCTCCCTGACGTTTTGTATTCTTCTCATTTCTTCTCCTGCACATGGTGGAAGTTTAAAACACCCCAAACCAGTATATGTGTTAAAATGGTATGCTCTTTATTGAGGTTTTGTTTTATACCTCTTTAATAAACACACACACACAGGCTGACAGAGGTTATGATGAAGATAAATAAAAGAAAGAGCGAGAGCCCCACATCTCCGTGCTATGAACTACTGTTAAAGTTAGACTGAGGAAAAAGATAGGATCACACACTTACTCAAATGCAACAAAAAGTTTTCCTTTTTTCACAATCACAACGTTTCGACCCCGAGGGCTTCTGCAGGTGATCATTTTTGAACAAAGGAGAGGGGGCGGGTGTGACCAATGTGCTGTTTTCTTCACTGCCCTGCACCTACTTGATGTGCGTCGTGATGCCGTTTCATCGCTTTATTGATAAAATGAGTTGTTGATTGTTTACTTGAACGTTGAATTAGTCGATCCGTCTGTCACATGACCTTTGTTGTAGTGAATGTATTATCACACATTTGTCTCGATCTCGTCTTCAGGTGCGTGCGGATCCTCGGGAAGTTGGAGAACATCCGCGTGGTCCAGCTGAGCTTGTTCCAGGGGGTCGCCAAGGCCATGCAAGTGGCGGCGCCCACCGTGGAGATGAAGGCCTCGGACAACCCGGCCTTAGACAACGTGGAGCCTGACCCCACCATATTCTGCACCGCCTTTAAGAAGAACCGCTTCTACATGGTGAGAGAACAAATCGAAGGTGCTGCAGCTGCATCGTGTCGCTCTGCTTTCAGTTCCTGATGCATTATTCTTTTTTTTTTTTTTACCTCGACTTAAGTTCTCAAAAAGAGAACCGGAGGACACTAAGGGCGCCGACTCGGACAGAGACATCTTTAACGAGAAGCCCTCGAAGGAGGAGGTGATGGCCGCCACGCAGGCTGAGGGTCCGAAGAGGGTGTCAGACAGCGCCATCATCCACACCACCATGGGAGACATCCACATCAAGCTTTTCCCAGTAGAGTAAGTTCTAGAAAACACCGGGTTCTATTAAGAAGTCTCCTTTACACTCCACTTTAACATATCATCTCTCGTTTTTAGATGTCCCAAAACTGTGGAGAACTTCTGCGTCCACAGCAGGAACGGTTACTACAACGGACACATCTTCCACAGAGTCATCAAGGTATGTTAGTGATGTGTTTGTAAAGTCATCTTTTACGACATCTTTTGGTTTCTTTATGACTTGATTCACGCACTGATTGCAGAGGCTGCTATGTAAAGTGTCCACCAGTATTAGCTAATCCCATTCATACACATTTATACACCACTGAAGAAGTGGGAGTAAGGACATATTGGACATGTTTCTGCATGAGCTGGGGATCGAACCCTGGACCTTCAGGTTGAGCGAAGACAACGCTACCACTGAGCCACAGCCGCCCCTAATCCTGATTCCTTCTTATGACCACAAAAGCAAACAAGATAACGACGGAAAAGACTGACTGTTCATCAGAAAAAAAACTTACAACCCATCTACTTTACAAAATCAGGAAAGAGATGACATGTATTGTTTTGTCCACAAGGAGGCGCCAAAGTTATTGCAAATTGAAAAATCCTCACAGGAGCCTAAAAAGAGAACACTGTTTCTTTAAAAAACAAAATGTACTAATTTTATCCATTTTTAAGTTACACCACAAAACAGGTTTTAAAAATGTTCCTGTTTCAAAAACAAGACAAAAAAAGTCATAAACCAACTAAGCTGTGATTTACTCTTCTATGTTTTTTTTCTGTGCAGGGTTTTATGATTCAGACAGGAGACCCCACCGGCACAGGAATGGGAGGAGAGAGCATCTGGGGGGGAGAGTTTGAGGACGAGTTCCACGCCACGCTGAGACACGACCGCCCGTACACGCTCAGTATGGCCAACGGAGGCCCCGGCACCAACGGCTCCCAGTTTTTCGTCACCGTTGTACCAACTGTGAGTTCAGCTGCTTCATTTGTAGTTCGTAGTGGAAACCCCTTCTCAGCACGTCTGATTAGATGTAGTGTCAGGACTCGTACGAGTCGAGCCACAGAAGTAGATGACCCAGGACTCCAGCTAAGTTTGATAATTAGTTAGTGATCAGAATTATAATGGGGCTTATTCACATACGTTTAATAAGCCATGAAGTGCATAAAAAGAAACCATGTATTGTCACAGGGTACCAGATTTTTAAACTTAGTTGCTATACTATTTTAAAAAATTTATTGATACCTGTTTGGATACCACGGCAACCAAATGTCCAACCCTAGGCATTAAATATTGAGTATTTCTTGTTTTTAATTACGGTACAAAGAAATGCAGAAATGTCCTTCACGCTGTCTAAATTACACAAATGCATTGCAACGTTTTCATAGCATATTTGTGAAATTTAGACCTCCGTCCCTCTCGTCTGCTCCACTTAGCTTTTGGGAAAAAAATATTACTGGCAGATCTGTTTTCTTTAAGCTTTTCTTTTTTTCTTATATAATATTTGCAGATTGGTTTTAAATTGTGTTGTAGTCAAGGCTTCACTAACCGAGACCGAGTCAAGAATAAGACAATAAATATCAATGAAAAAATCTCATCTCGTGTGCAGCAGGCTTGGCCCTCATTTAGACCGTAACTCTGGAAAGTTTTCAGATTACCTGGTGATGAAAAACAAACTGCATATGAATTTAAGTTGTTCGTTCTTTTAGAAAGGAGTGTTACCTTCTAATCACAGTGCTGATGTGGAAAACACCACGTCATGTGCTCTACCTGATAAAATATTCCAAAAGAATTCGACCTTCAATCTGTGAAAGTGCTCAGACGCTCTTATTATTCATTTAAATTATTAATCACATCGTGTTGTTTTTTTTTTTTCCTCCGTCCTGCAGCCGTGGCTCGACAACAAGCACACCGTGTTCGGCAGGTGCACCAAAGGCATGGAGGCCGTCCAGAGGATCTCCAATGTCAAAGTGAACCCCAAGACGGACAAACCGTACGAAGACATCAGCATCATCAACATCACCGTCAAGTGATCGCACGGTCTCCGTCACTTCCTGTACAGCAATGTCTCTTTTTTTTATTTTATACCAGATTAAAGAATGATGAGTGACTGTGCTTACTGAAGATTCTTCAACCACTCAAAAAAAAAAAAAAAAGAAGCAGACCATTAAGTTCAATTAGTTTATTTTACAGCATCACATTATGAATAATTTACAAAAAGCCATCATCAAGTCGACTCGTAACAAAGGTTCCGATGCGCATTGTGCTTCTACGTTTCAGAAACAAAAAAGGAAACAAACGGAAAGGTTTCACAAACTATGTGGAAAGGCTTTTCACACGTGCATGTTTTTCAGTTTTATACATACAAATAGTTAACATTACATAGCAATGAATAAAGACAAAATCAAAGTCAAAACGACGGTTTTCTTAAGAATCACAAGACGAGTGTGTCAGTGTTAGGATCCATATTTCACTACGTTTCACATTAGAGCTGAAGGCTGGAGACCAAAAAAGGTGTACGTTTTCATACGCACACACCGACAAACAGGACCTGGTAGGTGTTTTAAATAGTTTTCACAAGACATTTAGTTTTTGCAGCATTCATTTGCGTCTTAAATCAAAACCGGTAGAGAGAGAGAGAGGCAGCAAACGAGTGCATGCCACACAAATCTGCGTGCGGCAAACTCCACAAAGCAAGAGGCAGAAATCCATGCGTGAACAGATTCCTTTCCCCCCCCGACTCGTATCAAAGTTCACGCTCATAAATAAGTTCAGTAAACACGTCTGTAACAGAAAACAACACTACATTTCAAACAAAAACCCCCAAAAAACTACACATGATGTGCGCCATTTCAAGACCAGCTGCGGCTTTAAATAGGTTCATATAGCACACGGGGGGAGAAAAAAACCAAACAAACGCGTAAATAAAAGACGCTGCTATTGATTACAATAGATGTGAAGGCAAAGTCTGAACGTTTGAGCATCAGTTTGAAGCCACAGAAACTCTTTAACACACACACAGAGAGAGAACCGTCTCAAGTCCCGTCTCGCTTACCTGCAGATATATACGGAATTAAGCGTAAAATTGTCATGGGCATGTTGCCATGGTTACCATTAAAAACTACTGGATGTTTTAAGTTTACTGTCACGCACAGAGGAGGTTATTATAAATGACAATATGAGAGGAATTACTCGAGTCCACACTGTCGGGGCACGATGAGCGTTATAAACATCTACCGAGCTTTAGTTACCTAGCTTAAGATGTCGGACGAACACGCTGGGAGTAACGAGGAGAGAGAGAGAGAGACAGGAAAGAAAGCAACGTTTAAGCTGGCTCAAAATGAAGCAGTTTGGTAGTCTAAGAGCGCAGTTTGTAAACCACAATCCTATTTTTTAAAGTATTTCAGGGTCAAACTGACTTTAAAGTAGAAAAGGTTTTAGAATTGAGCCGGTGGATTTCTCCGCCTGGCAGCTACAGGCTGCTGTGGTGAGGTACCTGATAAGAATGCTGAATTAACCTTTTTTTTTAACGTTTTAAATTAAGGTAAATGAAACGTTTGACTGCTAAAAACAAGCAAGGCTATAATTCTTCACCAGAAAACACTACCGTCACATGTACAGGTCAAAATCTGCAGAGGTACCACTTTTGTCCACGGTTCCTTAAAAGTTCCTTTTAAGTGCTTTTTTTTTTTTTTTTTAAGCAAAAGTCACTCTCAGATTATTTGAACTGTCCGTCATTATTACAGAAAGGATCCCGATAAAATAGTATTGGTTAGTTTAGTGTTATTGTGCATTACATGGATATTTTATTTGATCTGATAAAAACCTTAATACAAATGATCAAGTGACTGATCGAGAAAAACAAGAACTTTAAGGAGATTTGATTTTGTTCTGGCATATTTGAATATGTTGCAACAGTTTTAAGCTGCCGGCTGAAGCAATAAACTGGATTAATTCCATATTTTTTGGTAACTTTTGGTCATTTAGACCCTGAAATATAAAAAAAAAATAGGGCCAAAGTTTAAAGATACCAAAGTTCCCATTTCTCTCAGCTTTTTAGAGCCAGAGGTTGGCTCCTACTGCAAGACGGCTTTGTCTGTTCCATCTACTGAATCAGTGAAGCAAGAGAGAGAGAGAGAGAGAGAGTATTTACATCTTTGTGTTCTTTGCGCATAGTGGTGCACAAAGGAGGAAAGATGAGGAGGGCGGGCTGAGAGCCTTTTGTATTTCATGTTTAGGTTCAGTTGTTAGGAGGGGAGGGGGGCAGAGTCAGTAGAGACGTAGAGCGAAGCTGACATCTAGGCGACGTCCAGGACGCCAGCAGCCACCAGCTGTCTGGAGAGCCAATCCAGCCCCTCGTGGAGGCCCATCCCACTGCGGGCGTCGCAGCCCTGAATGTGCCAGCTCCTCCCGCAGCACAGCTTGTGTAGGCTCAGCAGCTCCGTCATCTCCTCCACAGACACGACCCCGGGAACGTCCTGCAAAACATTCAAAATAAAATAAAAAGATGATCCAGCTCGGCACCAGCTGAAACTTCAGATTGTGAAGAAGTGAAATGTCAGGGTGTGATTCTGGTGGTACCTGTTTGTTGGCAAAGATGAGCAACAAGGCGTCCCTCAGCTCTTTCTCCGTCAGCAGTTTGGCCAGCTCGCTGTGAGCCTCCATCAGTCTGTCCCTGTGGCAGCTGTCAACCACAAACACCACCGCTGCACACACACAGGGAAAAGTCATCATTCATCAGAACTTCACCATCCAAAGCCCGCTACATAGACGACACATCTCAAAGCAGATCTACTTCACCTGAACTTAAAAACAAACATAGAAATGAACTTCTAGTGTTTCAGATATTAACAAGAACTGCAAGAACCCGCTCCCCTCCCTACAGTAACCGCCATATAGAAAATGATTATTGAACACAGAACAAGACGAAAAGTTCCCAAAAGGTAAGTGTGCACATTAACATGACGTTTTTAAATCACGGAGCACTTGAACTTTCACGCTCCGTTCTGAAAAACAGGAAGGAATGTCACTTTTTTTGGTGAATAAAAATTAATCGATCCTGTAAGAGACAATTTCCTCAAAGGGTGTCTTAAAAATAGTCTTTTGTTCTGCATTCAAACAGTAATACAGCTACCCAGACTATATTAACGGACATATAATGCCTAGAAAAAGAAGTCTTAGTCACACCTCTTGGACTTTTTAATATATCTATAGCCAATTAAATCAACACAGACTTAATCAGGGATGTGATTGGCCATTAAAATATGATCCACCCCCCCCCCCTGTTGTTTCTAGGAAGTGGGCAAAGTTCATGGTGCTGCATGGTTGCTATAGTAACCAAATGAGCTTATGCGTCTCAAACACTTTTTTTTTTTTGGCACTGTTATGTAGATGTAGAGTTCATATATTGAATTAATCAACACAACAGGGATGTTATTCTCAGGTAAATCCATTTCTGACCTGAAGAAGAGATCCACTTGAAACATGGATTTCCAGAAAAACACAAAAGCTGTTTTGAGAATTAAGAAGAAATTCAGAGCACCCGCAAGCTTTCCTGCTTCTTTGTCCGATGCCAATAACACGCCTGATATGAAGCGTATTCAATCATTTCGGTTTCTCTTGTGAACAGAGTGGTGTCAGATTTTTGTTTATGTAAGAGAGCTCATCCAAACTCAGGCTGGACGAGGCGCTCCGGTCTGATCAGGATCAGATCCACATCCTTTTTCTGCCCTCAGGCGACTTTTCCTTTACACTGACACTGCAGATATATTTGATATTCAAACCACCGCACTGGGGGAAAAAAAAAGTGTTTTTTGAATATCAAAATGAGCTAAAGAAAAAAAAAGCCTGCAGAGTCCGTCACAATGTGTTGATGGGATTCTGAATTTGAATCCTTTTTGCATATTTCACATATACACAGAACAACATGTAAAGTTGAGCACAGACGTTACCTTGAGTGTTCAGGTAGTAGTGTTTCCACAGAGGCCTCAGCTTGTGTTTTCCTCCCACATCCCAGATGGTGAATTTCAGATTCTTGTATTCGACCGTCTCCACATTGAAACCTTTCAAAATAAAAGCTTTAATTTAGAACAGTTTTAAAAAAAAGACTCTTCTGAATGAGTAAGCGTATTTTAATGTCAGAGGAAGTACCGATGGTTGGGATTGGCTGCATGAACTCATCCTGCTTCAGCTTGAAGAGGATGGTGGTCTTTCCGGCTCCATCCAGCCCCAGAGTGACAACACGGATCTCCATCTTTGGACCAATGTGGACCCGGTTGTCCTAGAAAAGAAAGGAAAGTCACTTTTCCCTTTTTTTTCTTCAAATATCACCTGAACACATCCAGGGCTCTCTACTGTGAGCGATCGGTTTAGCACAGCGGTGTGTGAGGACAGTGTGTACCTTGGTGAAGGTGACGGGGATGCCGGCGTCCAGCTGAATGTGATCTGCCAGCTCTGTGAACTGATGCTGCTGCTTCTGAAGCGTCTCCAGCAGACAGTTGATCTCCTGCTTGGCCAGCACAACTCTGCAGTCGTCCTGAAAGAGGAGGGGAAGTGACAGAAATCACTTTTTACTGAAGTCTTCTTTCAGAAACTAGATATCATCAGTGATAAAGATGTTTCTCTTTACCAGGAAGTTTTTGTTTTATCTTTGATCATTTCCTCTTTACTATCTTTATATTAAGATGACATACTTTATTGTCATTGTGTGCATACAACAACATTTTGTTTGCCCAGCTGCAAAGACATCAAATATACAAACTGCAGAGAAAGAATTTTCCCAATCTTGCTCGTTTTCTTATCCTCCAGCGCCGCTTAGAAACTGAATTTGTATTTTGGATGAAAGTCATTTGATTGGGGCGCTGGTGGCGTCTCTCTCTCTCTCTCTCAAAGGCACAAAAGCCCAAAAAAGTCATTTTGTTGAAGTCGTCTTGTCTCGTACCTGCTGAAGAGTCTTCTCACAGTGCAGGCAGGCCGTGGACACCTGGGACAGCAGGATGGTCATGTCCTCCTGCTGCTGCCTCAGCCAGATCAGCCTCTCCCTGACGTGAGCGTCCACCACGCTCAGCGCCATCTCCTCCTGCCGACACAGCGTCTCGTGGAGGTCCGCGAAGTAAGCCCGCACACATGAGCGGGCGCTCTCTGCCGTGCCAGGGACCTGATGGGCAGACACGGGGGGGGGGGTTAAGTAAATAGAGGAAAGGGTCTTCTTCTGCAGCGGCCTTTTTCCATGTCTTACTGAGCAGCTCAGAAAAAGATCTGGGCGGAGTGCATGTGTGAACAGAGAAACAGCGTCTTACATGTTCAGTGTGTGCCATGCCGACTCCGTCCTCCACGATCTGCTCCCCTCCCTCTATTTGCTGCACGATGCCCACCAGCTTCCTGGAGTACTCGGACACTTCATCTGTGAAGGTGCGGATGCAGTGGGCCATGTCCAAAATGGACGCACGGATCTGATTGGCTTCAGTCTCCAGAACGGCGTGCTGGAGAGAGAGAAAGGATGGAAACACATTGGGCAAAATTTGACATATTTTAGGATCCCAGAAAAAAAAAAAAAAAAAAAAAAAGGTGTTGGAATAGCTCCAGCAGATTTCTTCAGCCAGCAGCTGTGAAACAAGCTGTAACGGCTCTGGATGTCGTCCCTGCAGGCGAGGGAACCAAATTAAAGTGTGTTCACTAGAAGCTGCCAGTGATAGAGGTATTACAAGAGTCTCAACCTGAAACATTCATCTCTTCAAAGCCACCAAACTCCAGCCGTCATTCAGCTGTATTTTGTGTCACTTCTAAATGTTTCAGTATGAAACAGTACATTTTTGCTCCTATCTATATTAAAAAGGAAATAATCTAATCAGAAAAGGTAAAGGGGGTAATTAATGGATTTGAAGTGTCTAAAAATGTAAATTCTGGTTGGCGTTTTTTTGTTGTGGATTTTTTGAAAATTTCAAAAAAATCAGAGAATTGAAAAAAGACGTTGCAATGCATTTGTGTAATTTAGACGGTATGAAGGACATTTCTGCATTTTTTTTGTACCGTAATTAGAAACAAGAAATACCCAGTATTTAATGCCTAGGGGTGGAAATTTGGTTACTACTTTGATTTTTCTGTTTTATCTTTCATGACAAGAAGTTCACTGATTTACACATTCCCTTTCCCGCCTCGACTAATCTGTCAGTTTGTGGTATTGTTTTGTTTTTGACCCAGGCTGACTATTTAAAACATCAGAGTCACACATCAAAAAAACAAGCTTAACACAGAACAAGGCAGCTGTAGACCAGCAGGTGGAGTTTCAGGGTTTGTCAATGGAGTTTGGATGCTTTGAAATCAGGAATGTAACATCTATTTCTGCTTTTAGAAAAGAAGGTATCATTTACACAAAAAGCTCTTTAGGTTACATTTTCAGAGACTTCCCACAAACTACTGTGCACACCGCGCTCAGTCAGTGCCGCACAATCCTTCCACAGCAGGCACCACGGTCTGTCAAAAACAATCTTTTAGTGTTTATACCGTTATCTGGTTGCAGCCATTACGGCCTGTTTCCCTGCAGCGAGCTGAACCTTTTCATACCAATAGTTAGGATCATCAAATGTCAAAATATATTAGTTTAAAAAGTAGGGCCCGGCTTGTGAATTCCATAGTTCCTGCTGGACTACCTTATGTCCCTGGTGCTTGCCGTACTCCTTACACACGCAGCACATCAGGGGCCCGGACTGACACGGCTCCTCCAGGCACACGAACTCGATGGCGTGGACCTGGTGCTGCGGGCACAGGGTCTTCTCGTGAGGCTTGTCGGCCAGCGGGACGCGGCGGTGTTTGGCCAGAGTGCGGGTGGAGTGGGTGAGCTGGGAGCATTCGGCACACAGGTGGGTGGCGCACACGGTGCAGTACATGGAGGCCGTGTGGCTCTCGTCCTCGTCACAGCGGATTATACACTAAGACGAGAAGAAGGGACAGTTTGTGAAACAGTGTGAGTGCTTTAGACCAGCAGGGGTCGGATGATTTAACAGAAAACATGATGCAGCGCTGAGTTAGACGACAAACATTAAACATCTCCGTCGTCTTACTTCTCCCATGCCCTTCAGAGCGTCCTCCGCCATCCCCGACTGGTTGGAGGCTCCGTTCTGGAGTCGCTCCAAGAGCTCAAGCAGGGCAAAGTTCTTCTTCAGACCCCAAACTCCAGAGTCCCCTAAAAATGAGAGGAAAAAGAAAACACTGTAAGACAAGAAGAGCTCCTCCCTGACAACAAAATAAATGACAGTCTGAAGGAAAACAGAAAGAACTGCTTCTCTCCAGTCATCACTTCACACTCAGGTTTCTGTAGCAGGTCTTATTTTTGGTAGTGTTTAAAGGTGTGTTTTCTATCCTCTCAAAACCAGCTGAATACGCCCAGTATTCCTTGCTCATTGCACTTTATCATTTTTATCTGGATGCTGGAGCATATCTTCATCTCTGCTGGGCTTCATGTACTTATGCACTTGATGTTTGGATGATTTATTAGCGTTGTTTATGTATTTGTATGTCTCCAGCTGCAAACAAATTTCCTTGTGGGGACAATAAAGATACCTTTGACCTTTGACCTTTGAGTATGTGTCCACATTAGAGCCCAAATAATATGGTTTTATTGGGAGGGATTATCAATATGGCAGTTTTTTTTATTGTGAAAGTTTGAGCTGGAATTTTTCCAAGAACTGTAAACAGAGTTAGCACAAAGTTCTCTAATATGCTGTCAATGTTTTGGTCCAAAAGTTTTCAAGAATAGAAACACATAAAACACAGAATCTGATACATGTGTGATATGCCTACTGGAGGTCTGACTGTGCTTAAAGTTGACCTTAATGTCGATTTAAACACAAGAATGTTCTCCAGAAAATAAGGGAAGACAGAGAGCTACAAACCACCAGGGCAAAAAAGCTGGACATAAAAACAAAAATCACAAATACCAAAAATACACGCGAATAAAACATTGTAAAACATAACACATAATACACTACAACACAGTTACACATTAATGTGTCAGAATAAACTCAATTTGAATAAATGCAGCTCAGTCAGGGGGATTTATGATCCAGGATTTACTACTGTGACAGAAAAGCATTCAGTTCCTGGTGCAGCTGTTACCGTGTAGAAAGAGATGCTGTGATGCTAAATGAATTAATTTAGTATATAAGACCAACTTTTAAAACATCTTTCACCTGGGTAATTTTAACATTCAATATGATGCTATTAGATAATAAATACCTGTTTCTTATCAATCTTTCTGATAAATGCACATATCAGAAAGCACATAATACATTTGGAACAGTTCAATACAGAAACGCTTCAAATGTATTTGTGCAATTTAGACAGTGGGCAATCAAGGCTTGAAATATTTGGTAAGTAAAAATCAAGAAATTGGACACAAATTAAGTTTGATACATCAAAATAAATAATAGAGATTGTAAGGTTTTAAAACAATGCTGTATTATTAGTAATTCTGGGGTGCAGGTGGGTTAGTGGTTAGGTTGCGCCCCATGTACAGAGACTATAGTCCTATCCAATAGAGACAAAAAGACCCAAAACAAATATATATATATATATATATATATATATATATAAAAATTTAGAATTTTGACAACCCGATTTCCATACAGGAGCTTTCAATCAATCTAATCTGCAGTCATGATTTCAGAGATAACTGCAGTTTCTGATTTGAAGATGTTCTCTGTCAGTTACATTCTTGTCTCTTGCTGGTTTGACCTGATCGTCCAGACTTTCACCAGACAGACGAGACGTGATGTGTCAGGTCTCAGTGCCTCAGTGAATCTAATAGTCATGGCTTTTTCTTTTAAGATTTTAAAGGAGCAAAGCTTGCAAAAAAAATCTGATTTGACGTTTGACTTACCCAGCTCAGTGACCTGTCTGTCGAAGGGGCAGCGGACCGCTCTTCCGTGGAGGGGCAACCGGGTTAGACAATCATGGCACACTGTGTGACCGCACAGCAAAAGACGGGGGACCTTATCTCCTTGGAGGGAGAAGACATCCTCACAAACACCACACTCCAGCACCTGCAAGTGAATAAAACAACATGATAAGCTTCCAGAAAACACTTACATGTACCAGAAACTAAAGCAGAAAAAAAAAGCTGAGATATGTTTAACAGCCTGCACCAATTTTAATATTTACATGACGTAATGCAGATGGATACTCTACATGGAAAATTACATAAAAACAATAAAACAATAAAACAAAGAGTCATTGAGGATGTCAGAGCTGCAGTCACCTTCACTAAATGTGTCACTTTCTAGACACGATCTTTACACAAATACTAAGTCGACATAGAGGGTTTAATAGAGAAAACCAGGTGCTAACTTGCATGCAAACTGTGCTGCGACTTTTGAAATCAATCATGTGAGCCCTGGTTGCCACACAGTGGAGCTGCAGGCTGCCCCTGAATGGCACCAAAGCTCATGCAGACCACAATGTGAGCATTCTGCACACACCAACAACACCAGGCTGAAGAGTGTGCATTAATACATCTAAGTTATTTAACAAATAAATAAGAAGAAAATAATCCTGATGTGATTTTTACACATATATCTTGCAGAGTCAAGCATGATAGACTTGTCTGGCATCCACTGCGGACAGCAACGCCAACGCAGCAGCTAACTAGCCTGGTGATGATCCCTTTGTGCAAACTAACCCCCCCCCAAAAAAAACACAAAGCGAATCACTGCAGGTTTGTATCGTGTCCTCTATTCTAGAGAAAGCAGTACAACCTTGACGCTGTTTCCACTGGCCCCCCTCCCGTGTCGGATGCAGGGCTCCATCGTCGCTACAGCGCCCTGCTTGTTTATTCCTGCTGCAGCAGCGGCCATTCTTGGACGACAGGCGGAGACGACTGAGCAGGTGCAAGATGATGCCTCCACAAGCACTTCCGGTTTCGCTCAATCAAGCGTTATTTTTGCAAAATCAGTGCCGTTGGTTCGTCCTCCTGTTTCGTACTTCTACTTGATCATTTAATGTACCAAACTTTATGTGTGACTTATTTTACTTTCTTGATCAGATAGCATCACTTTCGAGAATTCAAGAGAGTTATAAAAGCGATGCCCTTAACTTCCTGCGCATGCGCACTTACACAGTAGGCTTTTTTTCCTCATATGATAGAATAGAATAGAATAAAATAGAATAAAATAGAATAGAATAAAATAGAATAAAATAGAATAGAATAAAATAGAATAGAATAAAACAGAATAAAATAGAATAGAATATAATAACTTTATTGATCCCAAACTGGGAAATTGTGGCGTTACAGCAGCAGGTTATCAAACACACAATGAGTAAAAAACACAATGTTAGCAAATTTAAACATAATATGATATTAAATACAAAGTAAATAAGCACTAAAATATCAAAACTAAGAATGTGAATATATACAACCAGGATTTAACTAAGCATTACTAGTCTTCAATATGAAAGATTAAATGTAAATGTGCAAAAAAAAATGATGGTACCACCATATAATATAATACACTTGTACTTTTTGTCCAGCCAGAATTAGACAGAAAATCTTCATAAACAAACCCCGGCTAATGACTTACAGCATATTAAAGAAATAATTTGCATGCAATTTTACAGTTATCATTAACTGGCTCTATTATTTTAGAAAAATATTACATTTAATATCAAGTGCTTAGGACACTTATGTATCCACATTTGTGATTTATGTTGTTTCTGTAAGTCCTTCGCCTCAGATGAATCTTGTCCGTTTATGCCACTTTCTATTTTTATTCCACCACTCTTGTAAGATTTAAAATAAAAAAATAATTTGAGATTCAATCAAACATGTTCTGTATTGTAGGCTAGTCTACCAGAGATTGTAAATAGAAAGCAGACTACACAACAATAGTATTTCAAGCAAATGTCATACCAGCTTTTAAAGATCCGAGTTCAGGTTTTGCTCTCCTTTTCATATATGATTTGTAATACATCTTTTATTATTATTATTATTATTATTATTATTAATAATAATAATAATAATAATAATAATAATAATAATATTATTATTATTATTATATTATATTATTATATATTATTATTATTATTATTATTGTTATTATCATTATTATTGTTATTATTATTATTATTATTATTATTGTTATTATATTATTATTATTATTATTATTATTATTATTATTATTATTATCTTTAAATACTGTCTGATATTTTTTTTTATACTGATGGTTAGCCAAAAGAAGCATTGTTAAAATATCGCTTTGTGTAGTTTAATTCACTCGGTGTTAATAAACAAAAGCAAAAAGTTTGTTAAAAGCCAGATTTGTTCAAGTACCTAAATCGTGTGACTATCGGACTACAACTCCCAGTGCAGTGAACTGTGTGTCCCTTGGTTATGACGTAACTTTGGCGCGCCTCGTTTGTGTTGAAGCAGGAGGAACTGTTGTGTTTAACGACGCTTTGTAACGCGCACCTGGCCCTATTTTCACGGTGTGTATTTTGTTTTATTAAACCATCAGTTGAATTTGTCAACGCATTTCAGGTCTGTTATTTATATGTTTGTTAATATTTGGTGGAAAATGTCCATAAAGGTTAATTGTTCCACATGTGAACTGCACTACGGTTGCTTGCAGCGTCAAAAAAACCCAAAAATAATGCAGCTGTTCTGTGTATCATGTAATGTTCCTTCTCATTCACATCCGTGTCTAGATTTCAGCTGGAGATGTCTCAACAGCCTTCACAGTCTCTGCCCTCCGCCCCGGACTCCCCTGCCCTGCTGGTCACCAGTAATGTGCAGAAATATGCCATCAAGAAGAAGAAGGTCCTCAGTGCTGAAGAGATGGAGCTGTTTGAGCTGACTCAGGCTGCAGGTATCACTGTGGACCAAGAGGTCTTCAAGTGAGTGTAACATAATCATCAATCACTCTGCAGCCAACAAACAGACAAAGAGCCTCATTCAACACTCCTGCATTTTGATTCCTTGCGTCCCAGGATCATAGTGGATCTGTTGAAGATGAACGTGGCTCCTCAAGCGGTCTTCCAGACTCTGAAGGCGATGTGTGCAGGTCAGAGGGTCGCTGAGAGCTGCGGCGGAGCGGAGCCTTCAGCGGCCTCCCACACGACCGGCATCACCGCAGCACCAGCGGAGGCCAGAGGTCAGTGTCTGTCAGCGAGGTCACGAGCAACGACAAACCCAAGTTAACAGTCGAGTTCACGTCGGGATGACTTAGATTTAAGTCTGTTTAATTATTGATGCTGGTAAAGGTTTCCCTGACAGGTACAGTCCAGGGGTCCTGGACACAAAACAAAAGGGAGCCGGGTTTCATCTGTCTGAGATTTTTAAATCACCTCAGACTTTAACGCTCAGTTTGTTGTTGTACTAAATATCATCATTATTATTAAGACGACTCTCATAAGAAGAAAAAGATGCATTATGGTCTAACAAACTCTTTTTTCCCCCTGATCAGCGTTACGTGTTGAAGTGGTGCACATGAGAACTTTGATTGACATACTGAATGTGAGATGCCCCGCCCACACAGTCCTGAGAAATGACCTGAGCTGCTTTTGAAAGAGGTTTTTTTTTCTAATAGTTGTGAATGTTTATTTTCACTCAGGTTTTAATCGATGCTTTATGATGCATTACATTTTGTACAACAGGTGCATTTTTTAATATTTCATGTCAGGTTTTCCAGGGGCCTCCTAACTCTGCATTGTGGGAGTCTTAAACCAAAATAAGAAATAAGAAAACATCAGTTTCATGTTGTTTCATAAAAGATTTATTTTGGGGCTTTTTGCCTTTATTTGATAGGACAGTGGATAGAGTCAGGAAATCAGGAAAGGAGCCACAGGTAGGACCCAAATCCTGGATTTCCGCCCAGAGGCCTGTTGCCTTCCTAATCCCCACATCAGAATCAGAATCAGAATCAGAATCTGGGTTTATTGCCAAGTACATTTCCACATATAAGGAATTTGACTTGGTGTATTGGTGCTAAACAATTAACAAGGAAATAAATCAGAACTAGCAACAACTTAAAATAAAACAGTATAAGAAGCTGTTACAATATCAGATCCTGTAACATGGGCCTCCTAGCTGGACCTCACTCTCAAGGCCCCTTCGCTTCTGGAACAGCCTTCCTCCCTCTGTGAGGTCTGCCCCCCTCTGTGGAATCTTTCAAGTCCCGCCTCAAAACACACCTCTACACGCTGGCCTTTGAGTCCTGGTTAGGTTGCTTATACCTCTTTCAAATGTCTTATCATATTATTGTCCAATTATATTGTTCGTATTCTGTGTGTAGGCAAACATTTATGTGAGTTTTTGCCTTGTTATTCTTAATTTTTGTTTTTTAATCTGTATTGCTCTCTTGTTTCATGTACAGCACTTTGGTCAGCTGTTGTTTTTAAAATGTGCTTTATAAATAAATGTGATTGATTGATATAAAATAGAATTAAAAAATATAAAAAACACAAAAATGGGGCGCAACCCAACCGCCAGGCCATCCTGCGCCCCCTTAATGAAGTTCTTTTAAATCTTGGTAAAATTGTATTTTGGACCAAGCTTGTAACATGTTTATCTCTGCTGGGCTTTTTAACAGAGGACCTAATGATGATTCAGTTATTTGCGCTTCATTTGGGCTTCATGTCTGCTCGTTGGGAAAGTGACATGTAACCTTCAAAAAAAAAAAAAAAACTTGCCTCACTTGGAGAACACTTGAAGGTTATTCACGCCCTCACGTCTTTATGTGCAGCTGCAAATACTCCGAAGAGAAACCTCCTGCAGGTTGTGTCTAGAAAGTTGTGAAAAGAAAGCTGAAATACCTTGAGTCTTGGAAAATAATTTAAAGCTTTGGATGTTAAAGGTTTTGTGTTCGACGAGGCTGAACAGCATTTTGTGTGTGTGGATCTTTTTCCAACACAGTGTTAAAGAGCTCAAGGTCTTTCACCCAGCTTTTCTGAACAAAGTGAAGAAAGGGCCTCAAATCTTAGGAAAAAATTCGACAGATTTTTCCCTTTTCAACTCGCTCTTATTGTTCTCCTTGTGCCTTTTGCTTCTCCCTTCTCTTTTCAAGCATGTCAAAAAAAAAAAAAAAAAATCACATTCCTCATCTTAAGCACTGCAGACTGTAGTCTCGAACTCAGCACCGACTAATCCCCCTCACAAACTACTCTCCCCTCCTCACTTCACCTCACACTTTGGTCTTTCTCCTGAACAGAGGTGAACTGAAGAACCAGGATGTAAAGCTGATCGTCACTGTGTGCATGTCGCAGCACTCTCTGATTTCTCCTCTATCCTCCTGAAATGTTATTTTTTTTTCTACGCTTCTTTTCCTGAAGAAGAGGACTCTTTGGTCTCTGGAAAGAGCCCTAAGCTCTCCGCAGCTCCTCCCGCAGCGTCTGGCCCCAGAGCCACAAGGGTCAACACTAAGATTGTGGTCTACGGCCCCCAAGACGCTAGCCCTGCTCACGCTCAAGGTCCCCTCTGCTGCACCGTGTCCCACAAAATCCATCCGTCTGTCTGCCTGCGTTCCTCATATAATAAGTGTTTTGTCTGCGTGCTATAAGGACCGGGGGTTTTGTCAGACTACATGCTGTGCATTCCTCATTTCACAGCGGTTGCCCGGTTGAAACTATGTGTGTGTGTTTATATGCATGTGTTTGTGTGCATGCATGTGTGTGTAGATTGGAAAGATGGGTGTGGACATTTTCACTGCATATTTGATTCATCTGGGAGTTCTGGAGTTATCCTAAAGTTTTGGTTTAATGAGAAGGAGCAGGATGCTTCAGGGGTTAACAGGGTTCAGGAAAAAATATCCCAAAAGACATTTTTTATTTAAAACTTTCCCTTGAATTGCTGTGAATTTGAATTAAAAAAAAAGGGTGAGAAAGTGAAACCATCTCCTCTTCTTTTTTTAGTCATGTCTTATCATTTCCATCTCTCCTTTCCATCTCCACTCAAGTGCCATTTATTTTTATTTTTTTAAATATGTAAAGCCACGATCGTAATGCACCTTTAACTTGACGCCCTCTGTTTTGTTTACTTTGTGTCTGCAGTTCGCAGTAAAGCCGGAGCGAGTCACAGCGAGAAGAGCAGGGAGGCCTCCAGCCAGCGAGTGCAGCGGCAGCCCAGCGCCACAAGAGGGCAGAAGACTAAGAGCTCCGGTAGCAGTAGTTCCTCCTCTCAGATAAACTCCACATAAGTGTCCTGTCACTAAGACACCACTTGTAAATAGTTTTCTTTACGTCTAAATTATCTGGATGTTTTATTGTGTTGCTTTTTTTAAAGGGGTTGTTTTACTTAAAATACAGAAACACACAAAAACGTCTTTCTCCACTACTGGAAGTTTGATTTGAAATGTGTTGGTTAATGACATATTTTTACTGATCTTCACAGCATTAAAACAATTTTTTTTTTTTTTTTTTAAATGTAATCTTCCCAGAAACAGTGAATCAATTTCTACCTAAAGTTTTTTTTTAAACCGTAAACCAGCACCCTTAATAATAATAATCATCAAGTTCAAATGACAAGGTGAAGCCTGTAACTATGACGACGAGGATAAAAAACAAACTTAGGAGGATAAAAAACAAAAGCTGCATGCATTGTTGGATAAAGTCCACACATGTAAAGCATCAAAATATAAACATTTCTGTCTGTATTTAAGTAAACCAATCCTTTTTAAATTCAAATGCAAACTTCCTATTCTCACTTTCAGTTTTCCTTCATGTAACAAACAGAAAATTTAGCTTTTTTAACTGAAACGTGAATACGTCTGTGTTTAATGTGCATTTTTTTAAATATAAAAAACAATCTAATAAATCCAACAACTATGGAACGATCACATTTGATTGCTTTCTTTGCTTCAACAATCTTAAAACCAAACCCAGTGCCTTACCTCAGCTGATACCACTTTCTTTGTGACACATTATATTCTTAAAGATTCTAATTCTATTAATCATTTAATTAATCTATTTATTACTTTTTTCCACAAAAATGCTTATATAGGAGTAGCTTGTTGTTATGATACGAGAAGACTATTTTCACACCACTGTCACGCACCACTTGTATTATCGGTACTTCTAATCGAGAATTATGTCTGATCAAAAAGTTGAAAATGGTGTTGTCAGCCCTCGGTCTTTTAGTGGAAAAAAAAAAAGAAGAGACTGAGGCGACAAATAAGGAGAAACCACACTAATCGAAATTGGCCGAAAAAACTAGGGAGACGATCGCTCACGATCTCCTTGGTGTGTCAGGGCCTTCACACCGCAGGTCACACCTACACATTCACACACTTAATGGCAAAGGCTGCTATGTAAAGTAAACCATGAGAATTAACTAATCCCATTCATATACATTCATACACCTCAGACGAAGCAGCAGGAGCCACTTGGGGTTAAGTGTCTTTGGGACATGTTGCTGCAGGAGCTGGGGATCGAACCCTCAACCTTCTGGTCTACCAACGGAGCCACAGCCACGAGGGTATTGAGGGCAAACTCTTAGTTTCTGGTCTATTAGCTATAGATTCTGGTAATGTAAGGTAGCTCATCACACTTGTTTAAAGCTCCTGTGATGAGATTTTTTACAGTTTTGAAACAGATTGAAATGAATATTGATGCTTCTTCATGACCAAAAAAAGCAAACAAAGACCATCAGCGACATTATTGTTAATCTAGAAAGTTCTATTTGAATGCTTGTAAAGTCTGTGGCTGGGTAGGTGACTGACAATGTGAGTCACAAAAAAAAAACGCCTTTTTTTACATTTTCCACATCGGTGATTCACAGTAAGTGATATGACTGTAGTAGGAAGAGAAAACACAACTTCAACATGTTCAGGACAACATCAACAAAGGGACCGATATGGACGCTCTACCAGAAGCTTGAATTTTGCATATTTGCTTGAAAAAAGGAGGACACATGATCACAAGTTTCTGCTGCTCCACTTCTGAAATGTTCAGACTTCAGGTGAGCACAGCCTCCTCTTCTTCAGCAACTGAATGTGCGAACAAGACGTGTGTGTGAGTGAAGGCCGAACATTCAGAGGGAGACACAATAACGACAACACACTTAGGTGCATGAAACTCAGGGAGTGCTTAATAAGTGCAGTCACAAAATGTCAGGGGTTTTTGTATTTGTTGTCATTTCTTTTTCTTTTTCTTTTTTTACGACGAAAGGTTTTATCTTTCTGGCATTTTTTAACACAACAGCGAAAGGCGAAGAAAGAGGCGCTCCTTTTCTCTTCTTGGCTGGTGGCAAAGAAGTCACCTTCGTGGGTCTCTGTTCAGTGGTTGTCTTTGTGTCCTCTTTTGTGTGGCGCTTGGAAGAGTTCGGCTGTACCGTCTTTCTCCTGTTGAATGCTTACAATACAGGGAAGAACCTTGAAGAATGTGACAAAAAAAACAGATTTCTTTAGGCTTCTAACTCTTTGATTAAATATGCTGTCATGCTGATTTTTTTTTTTTTTTTTTTTTAGCGAGGGGGGTCGGGGGAATTTTAGAAAAGAGAGGGAATGTGGCTGTTAAAAAGTTTGAATATTGAAGCTCGTGCTTTGTTTGTTCTGCATTTCTCTCCATGTACCACAAGGGGGCAGTAGAGACACACAGGAAATCCACCAAGGAGGCCCAATTTTTTTTTTTTTGCCTTTTTTTGTAAATCTGCATACTATCATGAATGAAAGTGAGTCTGAAACGAATGCATATTTGAAACAAAGCATGCTCTCATTCATAAACACACAGACCATGAACCTGCAGAGAGAGACAGACAGACAGACAGACAGACAGAGCCGTGTGTCTGTGAGGCAGGCCGCAGGGCTTTATGTAGCTGCAGGTCTTTTATGTGGCCGTTTGTCCTGTTTATGTGCGCCTGCCTCTCCTCGCCTCTCTCCTCCGCGCTCTGCATTGATGGCAGCGTGCCTGTAATTGATGGCACCTTATTGCTGTGGTGTAGCAGGTTTAATGGGGCTTGACAGAGCAAGGGAAAGCAGCATGCAACCAGGGGAGGGAACTTAACCCTTTCGCTGGGTTCTCTCTGTACGACACCCTCGCCTTGTTTTCCTGCATCTTCCCTCCCTCCCCCCCTGCGGTGCATGCAAACACAAATGGGAATACAAACCCTCTGTGATTAGCTCGATTCCTACTGTTATCAGTGGTCTCGGCTAATGGCGGAAAGGAAAGGAAAGGAAAGGAAAGGAAAGCTAAGACACCCCCCCTCTCCGACACCACTTCCCAAAATAAACACTTGCCAGCTGTTGGTGCTCGCTGCTGTTTTGCTTGGAGGGAACCTTAAACGTGTTTGACAAAGCTAAACAGCTGGGAATTTATTCCTTGCAAACTTGCAGCAGCCCAGACTGCAGTTCCTCCTGCGACCTTTAGGGGCCACTGTGGGTCCAAGCTTTTGAGTATACGGGCCCTCGGTCGTTCCATAGGCATCCACTCCTGCAGGGTTTTTTTTTTGGATGTGTTTATTTTGTTATGAGGGAATTTCATAGCAAGTGTAGACTCCTCCATTTAAAAGGAAAAAAAAAAAAGGCGGTGTTATCCTTCACTCATGTGGATGTGTGCGCGCATGTACACACTCCACGCACCATTAATCAATAGAGACGATGGAATGATGCTATTGTGTGCGAGGCGCGTTGAATAATGAGCTAGTCAAAGCTGTTGGCAAATCATTAATGCAAGGTGTTGGTCTAAACCAAGTTCTCACACTCTCTCCCTGCAAGCTGTTCCCAGGTGACAAAAACCTGGGGAGAGACACTATTTTAGGTGCCGATATCACACCTCTCTTTAAAAAAAACCAAAAAAAAAAAAACCCCTCATCACTGTATGTCTGTCTGTGAGAGCACTCGGGTGGAGGGATATCATCCTGTTTTCTTTCTTTTCGTTCCCCTCAGGTATTATCCTCTCCTCTGAACTCTTCCACACATTTCTCTCTAAATTTATAGGCCACTTTCCCCTCACTTGTTGTCCTCCTTCCTCTCACCTCGCTCCCTCTCCATCATCACACCCTCCCCTCCTCCCTCCTCCCCCCCCCCCCCCCCTGCCATCACCCTCCTCTTGCCAGGGCTGGCTGCAGATTGGCTATTTCCTGCACGCGCTCAGTAGAGCCCTTATCAGAGGTAGAGTGCTGATTGTTGGTCTGTCTCTCAGGCTGACTGACAGTTGGGGCTGCGCTGCTGAAATGCCTGATTTGGTCAATGTTTGTCTGTGGGGCCTTATCTCCACACCTTATATTAACTGCCTTGACAGTATGTGCAGGCAGTCTCTCTCCATCTTGTTGCACCCCCCTCCTCCTCCCTACTCCTCCCACCTCCCCTCCATCCTCTGTCTCTATCTCCATTCACTCTCTCTCTGCTCCGCTCTGCTCTGTAGTCTTTCAACCAGCAGCTAAACACTCCTCCTTCCTCTCCATCCTTCTTCCTCTTGTAGCTTGATCAGCATCTTTAACACCATTTATTTTCTTATGTGTTATTTATTCCACAAACAGTAATGCAGCTAAGATCCTTCAGGGTCAGTTAACCTCCTCCCCCAAAAAGACTATTCCTTCATATTTGCTGCTCGATGTACAACATAAATAAAAACCCATCGCTGAGGTTTCGGCTCCTGCTTCAATAGAAGTCTGTTTTTGTTCATCAAAGCGTTAGCCAAAGTGTTTTTTTAAATTCACAAGAAGCTATTGTTTGCAGAAACAATGTCTCAGTTACTCTGGATACGCCACAGAAAATAAATAAATATTCAAATAGGAAATTACTCTTGCTAAAGAAAAAGGTTTGTTTGAAGCTTTTGCAGCATTTTCTGTTCATCATCCTGAGTACAGGAAAAAAATCTGTATGCATATTTTCAAAATGAATGATTTGTAATGAGAGACAGTTATATGTATCACTTCTTTTTTCTTCAGGTTCATATTTTAAGTCACAATACTAGATTTTTAAACTTTGATTCAATTCAAGTAAAAGAAAATCAAACTGTATTGATTCCTCTTCTGTTAACATGGCAACAAAAATAGAAGTCTTAGGTGCTCAATGTTGGCTAACTTCTTGTTTTTAACGACCAACAATGCAGAGAAAGTCCTTCACAATGTGTCTAAATTGCAAATATTTCAGTACCAAAACGCTGCAAATGTATTGGAATGTGTCATTTAGACAGTGTGCTCTCTCTTTCTCTCATAGCGGTTTTAAAATCTGATTGAAAATAGTGCAGTATTTTTTCAATCTTAAGTAGCATATAGTATTGAAAATAATAATTTTTTGAACTATCAATCAATAAAATTACAGATTGTATAATTTAAATTGTTTTATTAATTAACGTTTTATTTGATAGGGACAGATATGATATACACAGACAAACTGAAAACAGTATCATAGTGTTTATAGCGGATACTAATTTGCAACACTCGGCTTGAGAAGTGCTTTTGTGTAGATTAAAGATCAAAACAGTTAAAAAGGATTTAAAAAAAAAAGGGTAAACTGGGTACAGTGAGAAACAATAAGACGCACATTAAGCTGTGACATCGCTACAAACAAGTCTGTTCTGAACTAACCAGGATTTGGTGGCTCTCTGAAAAGTGGTGAAGTTTGCATTAAGCTTCAGGTGATCAGGTATTGACTGCCAGGATTGTGCTCTTTGTTTTTTTAAAAATGAAACTTTACAGTTGCCACTTGAAGCTTCTCTTTTGGATCTGCTGCAGCCCTGTAGTCTCTGGGTGTTTTTGCAGAAAGACCTTATCTATATCGTGGTTGTTTCCCATCCTTATGGTGCTTTCACACTGGCACAAAACTCCTGAAGTTTTTCGGGGCGAGCGGCATGTGTGAACGCAAGCAGCCACATGTTTTTTTACTCAGACTTTATGTGGAGTTTCTCCGATCAATTTAAAAGTATTTTTTCCACAGAAAGTCTGAGTGAGCTGATGTGAAAACGCAGCAAGATATTATCAGGAGAATTCCCGTCGAGCGAGCTGAAGGAGGCGGTGACTTTTATTCTCAGCTGCATTACGTACGCTGTTCACCAGTATGTTCTTCTTTTCTCTTTTGTTGCTATTGTGATTATTTCTAACTACACATAGCATTAATATCAATGCAAATATTCTCATTTTAACGTTGTATAGTGGACTCTGTTACTTCGTCCGGCAATTCCTTGTCGTTCTTTTTACTTCTTGTCTGGCCTCAGGAGACCCTCACACCCCCCTTCCATCACAACAGGACAGTCAACCGCTGTGAGGTGCATGTGTGAACAGCAAATTAATTTGGGCAGTCCTGAAATTCTCCAAACATTTTCAGGAGTGCATCTGTGAAAACAGCTGAGTCAACGCTACAGATTTGAAAACGCGAGACTCAAAACTACAAAACAAACCACATGAATACAAAGTGAATTACTGCAGCGTAACTATTGGCTGCTTTGAGATGAATCTGACCAGGAATCCAGCACACATCAGATCATCAGAGCTAACTGTCCTCACTCAGGTAAATACATTAAATCCATACGTACTTACGAGAGTTAATCCAACATGTATACAGAGATTTAGAAAGCAAAAAACTCCTCGTGCTTTTTGTTGTTGTTAAGTAGCTTTATCGACAGACACAGTGAGGAGGTAAACTTGGCCTCTTAAGCGTTATTTATTTATTCACTTTATTAGTGAGAAGCTGTTCATTCCGTCTGTTAATAGCAGCTGTGGGAGCGAATAGAGTTCACACTCACTTGGACCCCCTATTGTGTGGCAGCCTGTCAGGTTACACACACACACACATATATAAACACTGATACACATAAGGCGAGACTTTGCGCACAGCTGCCTACGAGTTGTGTCTTGGATTAATTGTTTTGCGTTGCTCACTGTAGCTCAGTATTACTGCAGGAAGGTGCCTCTAAGCTGTGTCAACAGTCTGCACTCGCTAATAAAACTACGCAAGGTGTGACACAGCTGTTTCACTGACTGTTAATCTCACCTGTTTGATTTTCTTCCCTCGCTTGATGTTTTTTGAAATTCTTTGATTCAGTTCGCCGACGAGGCGTTCATTCAGTAAGAACATTTTATTTACACTCTGTTCATTTTGCTTTCTAATCAATGTCCAATTTCTGCAATTCAAAGATGCACCATGCTTATAACGTAGCGCTTGCTAACCTGTTGATCCTCTCGTTTAGGCTCAGGCAAAACAAAGATGGTGACAGCCACAAGAAAGTTAGAGATGTTTCACCGTTTTCATTTTGTACCACAAAGTACAACGACATCCCCGCTCTCTCTCTCTGCCCAGTTCCTGTCTCTATGCACTGTCCTGTCTCGAAATGACGGCATAAAAGTCCCCCCCCCCAAAAAAAAGACAAAAGACATGTATAGAACAATTTTAGCAAAGAGATGAGACGTACCGCTTTGTCCAAAATCAGCACATGTGAGATTCCCTCAGAGGAAAGATTTCCTTTAATGATGGACATCCACTCTCAGGACATGTTCACTACTTTGTGATATTTTCAAGTTCAAAACATGAGCAAATTATTTAAAAATGTATATTGCCACGTTTCTACTTTAACTATTCTTTTATACTCATTATCATTTATTTATGTCTCAAAAACTGGAGCCTTACATTTGTCCCATGCCTCTGACCTCAGGCCTAAGAAACTGTTCAGGGATATTTTTACCCACTTTGATGAAGTCAATTTGGAGCGCATTGTTACTCCCATGAAGAAAAAAAAAAAGCGGTGTGAAAGCGGTTAAAAAGAAAGAGAGGTAACAATCACTTTGCTGTGTATTATTAGCCGCTAATTTTTGACTGAAGAATAAACAAGGTACGAAAAAAGACGACTTTAATCATTCCTCAATTAAGACGCTTCTGAAGGTGTTTTGTGTGCATGCGTGGTTTACAGAGCTCCAAATTCATTTTAATTAAGGCAGAGGTTGTAACAGTCTCTGTCTTGTCAATTTTTGTATTTTACTTTTTTTTTTCCACTGCGAAGATTTTGATTGCCTTTAACAATGTGTTTTTAATTAATGCACCTTCAATTTGCAGAACTTACTGAACTTTTCAACCTGTTTAGTTCGAGTTGTTTTCTCGCTTTCTTCTGCTTTTATATTTGTTTCTTTGTACGACTCAAATCAATGGAAGAAACGACAATGATGAGATACAGTATGTATACATTTGCTTTCCTAATGCTTTAGTTCTCTTTTTTTATTCTTTGATCACTAAGAACTATTGTACTAAAACATCCTTGTCTTAGTGTGTGTGATTGTGTTCCTGTGCAAAGCTTCATACCCATAAGGGATCCATCATGTGTCAGTCAGTAGTGTCATGTCATGTCATGTCATGTCGCTGCCCTGACTCGAGTATTTTGCATACGTTAAGGTAGATTATGCACATTTCTTTGCCCCCCTTGCGTCCCCCCTGGTCTCCGTGCACGCATGCCTGTGCGTGTCTGCACGATGTCAGGTGTCCTGTGCGTGTGTCGCACCGTGCACCCCGACAGTCTGCCGTGCATGCTCGCCCATTGTGTTGGCTCCAAACACAACTGGCTCCCTGGAATAATGCCAACAACTATACCCCCATTGTACCCACACGCTGAAAAGCATAAAAGAGCCTCCTTCCAGACACATTCACCTGTCTGTCAAAGCACCCGGCAGAAGCCCATACGATTACCCTTATAACACGCTGAATATTTACATACACTGCTGCTCCTGTTAAGGTTAATGCTGTTTTCATTCAGCTCCTTTTGTGCCTCAGTGATCTGACCGTGTCCGTGTCGACGCACCTGAACTTACAGAAGTTTGCAATTAATTTTAAGCTTGACAGTTTCTTAATGAAGTCAGGAGCGGTGTAAAGTTAGTGAGGGGAACATAGTGACTCCTATCAGTCCTTCATTTAAAACAAAAAAAAAAGAAACTTTGCGATATTCATCTCTGATCTCCGCATTTAATAATAATAGTTTTATCCTTAATTAATCGCACAAGGGGCCACAAATATAAGCTGAAATACACACACATGCACTAACAGGATCCTATGGACATGCATTAATTGAGAGGTCTGCCCATAGCGAGCACTCCAGAGCAGTTTTGGGGTTTGGCTCAGGAGGTGGACTGGCAACTCTCCAGCTACCAGACACATTTCTGGATCTGGTCTGTGCTGGGACTTGAACTGGTGACCCTCTGATTCTCAACCCAAGTCACTACAGACTGAGCCACTGCCGCCCCTATTTACTGCACTATCCAAGACTTTCCATAACCATGAGCGTCTGTTTCAAACTGACTCAAGAAGTTGTTCTGATTTGGACTACCTGAAAGATCTCTGATGTTTAATTATTAACCGTTATCTGCACGCTACGGTAAGCCAAAGAGCTCAGGCCTCAATTCTGCGTCTCCACCAGTCAGATCCCGTCTGCCCGTTTCTTTCCTCTAAATGAAGTCACCAGCGAAAAATGTCAGCGCCTGTAGCGGGCAGGATATGATGCCTGTTAACCTGCTGGACAGTTTTAGGAATTGCTTCTGTGGGTCACATTACGTTGGCATATTTACAAAACCCTCCTGTAGAATTTTGTGCAGCTCAGGTTGTTGGTAAGAAAAGAAGAAAAAAGTTTTTTTTGCAAAAGTTTCAGCTTGATTTGGAAAACTTTCTGTGGCAAGACTTTCCCCTCCTGTTCCTTCTCATCTGAATGTAAAAAAAAAAAAAAATCAGATGTCACTTGTCTCCTCTGCTATCACACTGTTTTTATTCATTTTTTTGCATTTCTTCTCGTCTCCTCTGACTTTTTTTTTCTTTCTATAAACCTCCTTCCCTCCTGTCTTTTGCAGCCCGCTAGCACCCTCATATTTTGTCTCACTCCCTCTATCTCTGCCCCCCTTACCCCCCCCCCCCCTCCTCTATACACTACCCCCCTCCTCTCCTCACCCTCCCACTTCTCCCCCCCCCCTCCCTCTCACTTTTCCCCTGGCAGGCTGGTGATTGACACTTACAAATTACCCGGCGGCAGTGGCATTGTGTGTGACCCCTCTCTCTCATCTCCAGCCCGCCGCCGTTTTGTCATCTAATTACTGTGAATCCCCGGCCTGCTCCCCACTGCTGCATTTTTAATATGCCTCCCTACCCCCTCCCCACTCCTCTCCTCCTCTCCTCCTCTCTCTCTCTCTCACACACAGTCCTCCCTCCTCCATTCACCTGCAGCATCCTTTACCTGCTTCTCTGTCCAATACTTGGGAGTGCAACCATCGTCTCTATATCCCCTTCCTCGACACCCCCTCCGAGTGTTTTCTCTCCACCGCCTCCATTATCACACCATCACCTCTCCTGCCTCCTCTCTCCGCTCTCCTCCTCTCTGTGGAGTGTCACTCCATCCCACACACACACACACACACACACACACACACACACACACACACACACACACACACACACACACACACCGATCCGTGTCAGTGTCTCTGTTTGCGTTTCAGTTTTTCAGGAGTATCATTAAAGTGTTTGGTAAACATGTTGTTCTGTTTACATGATCAATACGCACTAATGAATTCCACCAAAGCTGTTACATGATGACAGGTTTGGAAATGTTCCCCTCCTGCCTGGCATGTTTTTTCGACTCATGTTTTTTTTATTTCTTGCTGCATTGTGTTTCTTGTTTTCTACTCCTAAAACTCAAGAGGCCCATCTTTCTTTTGGCACACATGCTCTATGAAAGATTGTCTGATGATATTTTCTGTAACGGTTGAAGGATTTCTCCTGCTTACACTGCAAGTACCCTTTTTCCTTTTTACCCCCCCCCCCCCCCTACATTTAACACAAATATCATTGTTTCTACTTATCCACCATTATTCTTAACTCTAGTTTTAATGCTTTTCATTATTTTAGTTTAGCATCAACGTGAGCCACCTTCCTAACATCAAGAGTGATGTCAAACTACAAAGAAGGGACAAATGGCATCGCTCCCTTTAATTCATTTGTGTTGTGTCATATAAATAAATGTATTATTAAACGTTGATTTATGCATGCAATATAAAACTTCTTAGAGTATTTTTCTTCACTGTTCTGCACATGCAATGCACGCTTATAGGCTTCAAAATCAATTTATCTTTGCAATTATAATTATTCTATTTCTAGAAATGCATGTACAAATAGGTGGAACTTAAAGACAAAATAATATTATTTCATGTGGGCAAGAATAAACCCTTATAACCCCCCCTCCCCCATAAATACATAATAATCATCAAAAATTCAAATCACAAGACCACTGTATCTTTGAAGCAGAAACATGTCCCAACACTAACCTTAGTTTATCCCCCAATAAATAAAAGGTTGATTTGAACTGTGACAAAAGCCCAAACTTATTTTTGTGTCCTCAAATTAAGAATTCTACTGAATGAGAGAAAACAAAACCCGAAGCTTTACCTTGCTTTTTTGTTTTTATTGTCCACAATAAAAATGAAGACTGTTTCATCTTTGAAACAAACACAAAGCACACTTCATCAGAGGACTTTTGGATCTGTTCAACAAGCCCTAACCCTTACCCTATTTTTGATACCCACAATAAAAGAGGAACACTGTAGCACAACACTTAATGACCTTTACACTGGTTTCTGTCCAATATTGGAAATAAAAAAAGGACTACTGTATTGTTGGAATGGAAACCAATCTTAACCCAACGCTTGTTTTGGTCCACAAAACCAAAACATCAAACCCGAACCCTAGCACTGTTTTTTTTAAAAGTATATATTAGGACTATTTGATCTGTGGAACAAGAACAAACCCTAACTTACACTAAATGAGACTTTTTGATCTGTTAATAAACACATAACGATCCCTTACACCCTAATTTGTCTTTGCAATAAGTAAAAGAGGACTAATGTGTCTTTGCAACAAACAAAGACCCTTACCCTTTTTTTGACTCTTTTTGGGGGACAACCCCTCTGCCTTATTCACATTTCCTTAATTTTTTTATTAATTTATTTTAAGCTTATGATTTGATGAAGGAAACTAAATCAAACCCTAAGCATGATTCTTGCCAACAGTAATGAGAAGACTTTTTGATCTGGATACAAACACATGTACCCGACACCTCTTACTCATGAATGTCTCGTTTATTAAAAGGGAAGACTATTGGATCTTTTTAAACAAACCCTAACACTAATTTTATGCACACAATAAACAATCAAAAACTTTGATCACACTTAAAAAAAAAAGAGAAAATGAATAATTAAATCATAATAAAAATGTAGCCTAACATCGAATTAATCAGTGATTCAAAAACAAGCCAGAACCCTTACACTTGTTTTTTAAACAGTAAATAAGAGAACTATTGGGGCGCTGGAAGCCTAGCGGTTATGTCGCACGTCTCATGTACAGAGGTCATAATCCTCGTCGCAGCAGCCGTGGGTTCAAATCCGACTTCGGCCCTTTGCTGCATGTCATCCCGCACTCTCTCTCCTCACGACATTCCCTGTCTCTCCTCAGCTGTCCTATCCAGTAAAGGGAAAAATGGCCAAAAAATATCTTTAAAAAAAATAGAATAAGAGAACAATTTGACTTTTGAAACAAAAAGAAAACCTCTCAGCCTTATATCTATCCACAAGGAATCCTCAGATCACACACAGGACAGAAGAAACAAACAGAATAATGTGTCTTTAAAACAAAAACAGACTCCAACACTTGCTCTTGTCTACATTACCAACAACTAACCACTAACCTTCTCTTACCAATCAGTGGTCTGTTCGATCTTTGTGTGCAGATGTTTGGTACGCTTCCTCCCTGCCTGAAAAAAAAAACCTGTTACAGATATTGACGTGTGCAAACGGCTTCTTTTCATAAATTGTCTTGTATCAAATGTACAGAACACCAAAGAGAGCGATTTGTTCAGCTCAAGGTGACACATTTAAGACAACATGACATTGCTTTACTAAGGGAGACGGCTTTCTTTTTAGAAGGAAAAAAATCACATACAGTATATGATAATACATTAAAAAAAATGTGTTAAATAAAAAAAAAATCCAATGCTCACAGGTATGCAGGGTTAGGCAGATTAAAGACGACTGTACTGTGAGTCGTAACTGATGAAGCATTGCAAAACGTCCACAGAAACATAAAACACAAAATTCCTCTCATTGCTAACTTACACATTTTTGCTTTTTCTTCGTGTGTGTGTGTGTGTGTGTGTGTGTGTGTGTGTGTGTGTGTGTGTGTGTGTGTGTGTGTGTGTGTGTGTGTGTGTGTGTGTGTGTGTGTGTGTGTGTGTGTGTGTGTGTGTGTGTGTGTGTGTGTGTGTGTTCCTGTGTGTGTGTTCCTGTGTGTGTTGTCCATGGCTCAGCTGCCCACAGCCAGACTGAGCTCCCCCGCCGATCCCCATCTTCCAGCTAGAAATCAGCAGAGCATGGCAGACTGCTGCTACAGCACAGCTCCAGAGGAAGGAAGGAGGGATGGAGGGAGGGAAGAAGGGAGCGACAGAAAGATTTGAAGGAGATATAAACAAACAAAAACAGAGGAGAAGAATTTATTTTGGTGTGCTTTATTTGGTTTTGGTTGCGTAATTCTGCGGATCAGAAGTTTTATTTAGCGTTCAGATGACGGCATATGCCTCGCGGGGGAGAAACAGACGTGCAGGCAGCCAGGCAGGCCAGGGCCGGGGCCAGGCAGGGGCAGACCGGCCCCTCCACCTTCTGATGTAGCTCCAGGGCGTGGTAGGATTTAGCATGGCCTCATTACCTTGTCATGAGTTTGGAGAAATATGGGCCTCCTGAGAGAGACTCAGGGACGTGGACTGATGGAAAGAGAAAAGGAACGAGAGCTGACAGCATGGGGAACACACAAACACACACTGGAAACGGAGGGAGGAGGAGGAGGAGGTGCGGGATGAATGAGGAAAAAAAAGGAGGGAGGGGAAAAAAAAGAAAGAGAGAAGGAGGGTAATTGAGAGAGAAAGGGAGGAGAGATGTTGGCAGAGCTGGAGAAACGGAGAGAATACAGGGGAGTATGGCGGGGAGTGGCGAAACTAATGGTCCTGCCTGGAGAGATAGTAGTCAATCAATCATGTTTAAACAAAAGCAGCAGGCCCAGGAGAATATTTAAGAAGTGCTTATTTAATTAAAAGTCCCTTTGCTCATATTTATGGGCCATCCTCCCTTCAAATATTAACCTTCCAGGTCCTGGGAGGCCTCGGACGGCTCAGCCCCGGACAGTACAGAGCTGCTTTTGTAGAGAAGGAACAGATGTTCACAGCAAGACTTACTGTACTCTACTGTAGTACTAATCACAATTTACCACCCCACTTCTTCTTCCCCCTTACATAATACATCAATTGTATTATAGTGAAAACATTGATGTATGTGCACAGGAGCAGAGAGAAGAAAAATACTCAAATGCAGAAAAAAAACTCCTGCATCAAAAGTTTTAATTAATTACAAAATTACAAGCAGCATTTTTGATCAAGCATCACTATTAAAAGTTCTCAGATTGTCTTTGATTGCTTCATATTTTTTCATTTTTTTATATGAATAAAATAAACATTCTTGATGCTTCAACTGGTAAATACAAATCTGGAACCTCTAGTGTTGAAAAATTAAGCCAATGTCTAAGTGAAAGAAAACCCTGCAGTTCCTGAAGTGGCCACTTGAGGCTGGCTGCGAAAGCCGAGCAATACCCTTTAAGCCCTGAGTGAACATGCTTTGAACTACTGCTGCATTGTTGTGAAAGAAGCCAACACTTCAACATGTTTCTTTAATGTCTGATGATATAGTAAGATCATTTTATGATTTAATTCTGTAGATATCTTAGATTTTGGAACTTTTAAAATAGGAAAGTAACATATTGTTGCTTTAAGAGATATTAAAAATGTGACAAGTATTGATACCAGGATTTGTTTTTAATATATCTTAAAGGAGACATATTATAAAAATTCAATTCTACAGTGTTTTTGAACATATATTTGGATAACCTGAGTGTTTACTGACCCACAAAATGTGAAATAAACCCATCCAGTCCTTTATTTGTGGTCTGCATAAGTCTTACAACACTGAGGAAAATGCTCCGTTTCAAATTTGCTCTCCTTGTGACATCACAGTGGGATTATGGTAAAAAAAATCCCCTCCCCTCCCCTGGTATCTCCACCCATGGACTCAGACCCCCAGCCTAGATCAAAACTTTTGCACAGGTCCACCATTTTTAATCTTGCTACAGAGGAGTGATGTCTACAGGGAAAACTCAGGGGGGCTCATTGCATTTAAAGAGACACACACACCAAAACGGAACATTCTGAGAGAGCTGGTTTATACAGAGTCACAAACCTCCTCTGGTGCTTGATTCATGTTATATTTTGACCAAAGCACAGATGTTTCATTTAGACCACAGGGGACTGTTTGAAAAGGGGGATAATATGTCCTCTTTAAGTAATGCAACCTCTAAAATTGTCTGCGTATTGGCTGATAAATATAACAATACGATATCTCACCCTGTTGTGAAGGTGTAAATAACAGGACTCTGTAAATAACTTCCCTAATCCTTCACAGATGTGCGACATGTCACAGTGTGGAATCCATTAAACGTTTCCTCTGTGCTCTCATCTGAAGCTCCTAGGCTAACACATCCATCGAGATGCTCGTCTCTTCTGCAGCCTTCGTCGTCATCCTCATCCTCTTCCTCGGCATCATCTCCTGCTTCCTCTGATGTTTGGAGCTGCCATCAGACGGAGGAGGAACCGGCGTCTTTCTCACACATTCATGCACATCTTCAGACTGCGGGGACTATCAACACTTCACAGTGTTCTCAGTTGCTAATGAAAATGAGATCACAGGTAATGTTCACTTAAGACCTTCAAAAACACTCCACTTCACATAACTGTTTTATGAACCGGTGCTCACTTTGTGGAAGCACCTCACTACGTTCAAGCACCCACATGGGGGAGAGCTTGTTCATTACATTTTGGGGATACTTAAACATTATGCCTGCATTACTTCGGCTCATACCGACATTTTAGTCATTCTTCTGTCTTGAACCTTTTTAATGTACTCATGAGTTAGAAATGTTTCAACATTTCATCCACAGAGAGGAAGCGGGGAGAAAAAATGCAGCTTGGAAAGAATTTAATTTAGCCTTTGTTTTTCAGCATCCATGTGTCAAAAAGGCCAGGTACATTCCTGATTTAGGTGCATTTGTTTTCAGGAATGGCACAGCGCCCCTTAGTGGACATTTATATAAAGGCATACTTATGGTACTTAGTTTCACTTTCAGTTTGTACCTTAATTAGGCAGTGTGCCATGTGCTCCCACCAGCTCCCACATGTTCCCGAGTTGTGACTGCCTGCTGACCTCCGACTTTCAGCGTGTTGTCTGTGCCTGCAGCTATGTGTAAGTCACTTGTTTATTTATTAATTCACTGCTGAATGCTTGATTCTTTACCAAGTGTTATGCTGCAAATAGGTTATTCACTTAAACAAGATTACATTAAAGCTACTGCAAATTGTACATGCCTCTGTACCAGGGGCGTGTCCAGCCTTTTTTATACTAAGGTGGCCCATCTGGGGCGCTGACTTATGGAGGGGTGGCCTTTTGTGTTTGTGGGCACACACAAGCAAATGAATGTCATTTATGTTACCCTTTCTATCCTCTCTAATGATATGTACCTGTAAATTACACAATTTGGCATAATATAGATCTTCTTAACTTGATTCTTTAGGGACTCAAAAATGATGATGTATGTCCAAATTCACAATTTAAGTTTAAGTAGTAAGCTGTCTAACTTGCTTAAAATACTGTTATTGGCAAGTAAGTCCACTGAATGTTAGACAGTGTGCACAAGTTTTAGCTTGGTATTCTTTTTTTGATAAAGCAAAGTATCCAAACAATTTATTTACAACTTAAAGTACTAACAAATAAAGTAACTACAATACCAGGTAAAGAAAACTACCAGTCGGCTGTTGAAAAGATCCAGATTAATTGATTTTAGCTTAAGTCTAGTCTCTGATTAGGAAAATAGCTTAGGAAAAAATCATAGATTTGGATTTTGGGGTGGCCAATTAATTCCAAGAGGGGCCACCCCTCTGGCCACGCCCCTGCTCTGTACTGCACACAATGACTGCTGTTGTTATGATTTATATACCATTGTTATTCATTTCTTTCTCCTCTGTAACAACATGTAAAGATAAGAGAGGAGGGCCTTAACTCTATCTAGTGTTTTTAATTGATTAACAATTTTGTATTAATTCGCAACTATAATCAAAAGCTTTCCAACAACAATGGTTGCAAGAGTTCTTAGATTAAAAAGACCGTCCCTCAAGGTGAAGCAATCAAAGATAAATGACACACAGCTCTACAGTTCTTCTCCACTCATTGTAACCACTTTCAGCCCTTTGATTTGGTTTTTATTACTGACAACATCCGGCTGACTCTCACAGCTCTCACTAGTTTAATAAAGAGTCATCAGGGGGGCTTAGTTAACAGCACAAACATCAGCAAAGTTCTGAAATAACTTGTCAACATGGTTTAGTATTTAGCAGCTGAAGAGTCAAATATTTCTCGGAGGAGCTGTGACCAAAAGGACATCTCAAAGAGTGACAGTTGGACTTCAAAAAACTGACTCTAATACAAAGTAAAGAGAAGAGTGAACTTCTGTTTGCAGGCTAAATAAATGATGGCTTTTTGTGTTTAAGGAGATGTTTATGTGGAGAGCCAGAGATAAAAAGGTTAACAGCCTGATGTTTGTGGACCACCTATTGCACAGCTGGAGTTGTCTAGATAAGTGTTTGGTTCTTATTGTCATGAACTGGATGTGTGCAGAACCGGTCAGTGTGGTTTTTGATTTTCATTTAAAATTGCATATTCCAAAATTGAAAAATGGAAACCTTACTCTAATATGATTATATGAGAATAGGAGAACTTGTATCAGCAAAAAGTCAGCTGAAAATGGTTTTAACAGGGTTTCAGACTGGATGTGAGTTGTCTGTGTGACGGCTGTGTAGTGTGACGGCTCAGGCATGCAAGGGGAGTTTCCTTTTTTTAATGGTTATAAAAAGATGAGCAAAAGTTGAAGACAAAAAAATGATTAAATTTTCATTTTCCACATGAAAAAGGAAAAAAAAAAAAAAGGAAATGAAAATGGTTTGTTGTTTCACACTCTGAGACTGGATGTTGTCGTCAACAAGCCAGGAGCAGCAAAATGGATTGTGGTGTGTCAGAAGTCTTTAAGCGCTGGATAAAAATGTCTTTGGAACCTTTCTCTAATATGATTATATGAGAACAGGAGAACTTGTATCAGCAAAAACTCAGCTGAAAATGGTTTTAACAGGGTTTCAGACTGGATGTGAGTTGTCTGCGTGACGGCTCAGGAATGCTCCTTCATGGTACTCATGATGGCTGCATGTTGGCTGTGTCTCTCTGCTGTCAGCCCCGTGTTTCCCTCTAAGTTCATCATTCAGTAGGTTGCTTCAATAAATTCCATAAATTTTAGGTTTTTTTTTAATTTCTTGCTTTTAAAAATCTTTACAGTTCTTAGCTAAAAGGCGTTTTTTTTCCAACAGTAAATTACAATCAAACGTAAATATGAAACATAGGTTATTCATTACTACACACCTTACCTGTATGCCACATACACTGGAGGCTTTAAGGGTCTTTACACAGGTTCCAAGGGTCTGGGCTTATCAGAAAATGATCATATTTACAAACTGGTCTTTGATTTATATGTAGCACAAACAACGCTAGAATCAGAGGGACAGACAGAGGGAGGTAGGGAGAGAGAGAGAGAGGGAGATAAAAAGCGTTTGCACCAGATGAAATATTGTCCATACCCAATTGTATTTCATTATTAATATATGTTCTAAAAATTATGACAACGTGTCTGGACTAATTGCCATTTCCAGCAAGTTCCGGGGTCAGGCTCATCAGAAAACGATCTTTTTCCCATTATTAACGAGTACTTTACATACAGTGCAAAAACAACTCTCCGAGCTCAGGGAGGGATGGAGAGAAGAGGACAGGAGGGGAGAGAGAGAGAGAGAGAGAGAGAGAGAGAGAGAGAGAGAGCGAGAGAGAGGTACCAGAAGATAGATCTGGGTTATGTCATTATATACATGATGTACTCGTGGCCTACATGTTTAATGACTTCACTTTATTTCAGATGAAGGTTTGCAGGAGACCTAATAAGTTGCCTTGAGAGTACATTTGATTTCACAAACAAATACCCTGGAACAACTAAGAATAAAAGCAGTCTGTACAGATGAAGGGGGTACTTTCACAGAAATGTCAAACCAGGCTTTAGGTTTGAAAAGCACACTTAAGTGTTTCTGTCTGTGGGTTTATTTATCATGGTCTGTAATTTTTTTATACATAGTAGACCAAAAAGTTTGCTGAAAAAAAACAATTGTATTAAAAAATCATCTTCTCCCTCGTCACCTCCTCCTCCTTTTATTCTGTCTTCTCATCCTATTTTTCTGCTTGTCCTCGAATCTTCTTTTTCTTTGCCTCTTTCTTCATCATCTTCTTCTTTTCCTCCTCCTGTATTTTTTGTCTTTTCTTCATCCTCTGTCTGCTTCTACTTTCTTGTTTCCTTCTTCTTTTCCTTACGTCTTCGTTCGTTGCCTCTTTATTCATAATTTCCTCTTCCTCCTCCCGTATTTTTTTGTCTTTTTCTTCATCCTCTTTGTCTGCAGCTTCTTCTTGAATCTTCTTCTCGTTCTCCTTCTTCGTTCCTTGCCTCTTTCTTCATCATTTCCTCCTCCTGTATTTCCGTCTCTTTCTTCTTCCTCTGTTTCTGCGTCTCCTTGAATCTTCTTTTTGTTCACCTCCTCATGATTTTTCTTTGCCTCTTTCTTCATCATCATCTTTTCCTCGATTTAGCTGTTTTTAAATGTCTTCTTATTTCTTTCACTGTTAGAAATAAAACCATTTTAGTCTTAAAGAGGCCCCCCTAAACATCCACTAACAAGGAAAGTCACAGTAAATAAGTTACAGGGGATTTTTTTTAAATGTCCTTGATATTCGCTTTCCTAATATTTTTAAAGAAATTGTAACTATTCTTTTTTTTTTTTTAAATGTGGCTTCCTAAAATGATAATAAATCCATCCCATGTTTTTATGTAAACAAGTACAACCACCTTCAACAAATATCCCTTTAGGGGACAGTAAAGTGTGATGCGACAAAAAAACAAAACACGTGCAGTGTCAGCTTGCTAAATATGTTTATCACAGATACACATTTTATGCATGATATTTTTATTGTGTTAACTTTGCATTGCAGATGTGCCAGAGGTGGAATAGTATAGGTGGTGGCAATTTAAAAATATATGTACAAGAATGGAGGGAGGAAGAAGAGAGAGTAAACATGAACAGATAGAGGGACAGAGAGAAATTGGACAGGGGGGTATGTATAAGTATTTGTGTGCATTTGTGAGGTAGGGATGGATAGACAAGGGACACACACACACACAAACACACACACACACACACACACACACACACACACACGGAGGGAGGGAGGGAGGGAGGGAGGGAGGTGATTGCTGGAAAGCGTGAAGACAATAATGCAAACTGACACTTCAGAAATGAGATACCGGTTTCCTTGGCAACAGGCCCTGGGCTAGGGGCTACCGGGATGGGGTGAGGATGGGTGAGGGTGCGCGAGAGTGAGCAGGGGCGAGGAGGGCTGCAAAGAGGTGCTGAGATAGTGAGCAAATTATGTTTGATTAGAATCATTTGAAAAGAGCAGAGAGAGAGAGAGAGAGGCGTGCGTGTTTACGCGTGCAGCAGTCAGAGAGGACTGTTGTGCATGTGAGGACACAGACGCAGGATATATAGATTTCTGTAGGATCTAAAGCTCTTACATGTCAGACGAGCGTCAGAAGGGCTCTCACCGCCGATGTTTACCTGAAGAAGCACTACAGCACGTCTCAGGTCGCAGAAAACAAACAACCTGGGCTTTAATCGGTTGCAAAGTGTTTGCAGTGAGACATTACTGTAAGACTGTAAGAGACGTGACTAATGGTCACTCTGAAAAATGAAGGTGATGCATTATGTAATTAAACAGATCTTAAAGCACCACATTAAGTTCACAATACAAAACGGCATAATATGACACGATACAACAAAATACAATATCTGATTCTACCGGACCTGGAAAGCCTCCCCATTTTTCTGTTAAGCTCGACATCCAGACACGTGGTAAATCTAGGATAAATATTGGAAATTCTTTAGCGCATAAATGTTTCAAAACCGATGTAGAGCTGGCTAAATGCTGAAGCTTCAGTGTTGGCGACATGGCAACCTGCGCGCGCATGGACTCTAGGGAGTCCCATCCCACGCTAGGTGTCATATTGCTCCTTTAAGTGTCCAAGCAAAGAGATTTAGATTGACTTAAAGCTCCTGTGAGGAGTTTTTAGCTGGTTATGAAACTGACTGAAAATAATACAGGCGCCTCAGTGTCAACTTAAAAAAGCAAATGTGACCACGAGAGAGAAAATGTACTTTTTCTTTTTTGTTATTTTTAAAGCCTGAAACTGCTGCCGGGGGTAGGTGTCAAACAAAGTGATCAACAACTTGCTGCAGAAATAGACTCTGTCTAAATCTTCCATGGCAAATGTTCTTGATTAGTGATACATTTGACCGTGAAAATAAAGCAGGATATTTTTTATTACAAAGCCCTTCTTAGAGATAAGACGTACTACTTTGTCCACAGGGGGCGCCAAAATCAACTCAAACCAAGTTTCACACAGGAGCTTTAATACTGATTCCTTCATGACTTATGAAAGCATACTAAGCCATCAGCAACAAGATGGATTGTTATTATTTTGTAGTGTTGAACACCAAAAACTGCTGCCACAGGGTGTCACACAAACATGTATTTGGACTGTGGGAGGAAACCGGAGTACCCAGAGGGAACCCAGGCATGCATGAGAACATGCATACTCTGCACAGAGGTCAACCAGGAGCCTTTATTTGCTGTGAGGCCACTACACCACCGTGCAGAAAACACAATTTCATTTGATACATCCACACATCGCTGCACATGTGATATGTGGTATGAGTGTTGGACATTTTTTAATTCAGACATTATGTGTTACTTTTGAGGCACCACAATGATGCTGTTGTCATCATTTTTCAGCTTTAAGCAACACAAGTCGGCTGAAGCGAGCAGCCAGTCAATTTTAAATCTCTAATCATGAAGCCCGAACAGAAACAGAACAAACAACATTTTTAGGATCTTTTTTCTTTTCTCTCCTATTCTGTCATTCGAGCTGCTTTTCTGCCAGATAAGAATGATGTACAGATGCCTATGTGTGTTTCTACTTTGTATCTTGTAAAATAAAGTCTATCCAAGATATCAAAGACATTACAAGTTAATATAAAGATCCGACAAATGAAAAAATGCAACATGCAAACATCGCTGTGACATCAATTGGCCGGTTCATGACACATGAAGCTGGTGTTGAGATTTCTTGCTGGTTAGAAAAACTTTTGTGAGTGCATCAAAAACACTTCAAAGAAAAATCCTTTGAATAGATTTACATCTTTAAAAAAAAAAAAAAAGCCCTGCAGAGAGGCAGAGATCAGAAAACAGTGAGGCTCAAATCTGTTATTAATTGAGGTTTTCCTCTAGGCCTGAAAAGTCAGAGCAGCTAAAAAAAAAAAGAATTCTACTGACACTCAAACTCAACCTTTTCTCAAACCTGACTGAAATCACCAGACACCAACCAAACATGTCATGTTTGCATGATTCAAACCCACATAACACTAACACCGTTTATTTATCCTCAACCTGATAGTTTAATAAGAGAGCGACATTTCTTTTCTGTTTTGAGTGATTTCACAAAGACTTGTTTTCATTTGTAACATTTCAGAACAAAGACGGGTGTAGAAAAGGGTGGACAATGTTAAAACCCCACCAGTAAAACCAGGTCCAGAATCATCTCCGTCATTACTGATACTTGATATTATTAAAGGTAGCTGATGTGTCATTTCATCAGTTCCTTCTGAGATGTTTTTATGAAACAAAAATTATGAAATCTTCAAAACGTCTACATAATTATTTACTTCAGTTTACATTTCTAAGACTCAAGATAGATAATACAAAAAATAATCATCATTTAAATGTGCAACATGTAGAATTTTTACACTAAAATAACTAAATTTACAAAAAGAAATTGACTTAACCTATATTATATATTTTTTGTTTTGTTGAGTATCACACTACCTTAAATATTTACAACAGTTATGTGAGCCAGAGAAATCCATAATTTTCTAATTGTAACGTAACGTGTCTTGTAATGGCCACCGCCATAACATAGCCGCCATAACAGACACATGTTCATCGTTGCCGTGGAAACAGTTATGTGAGCCAGAGAAATCCATAATTTTCTAATTGTAACGTAACGTGTCTTGTAATGGCCACCGCCATAACATAGCCGCCATAACAGACACATGTTCATCGTTGCCGTGGAAACACAGGATGTTAAGTCGCTTCATAAGGAAGTGGGGGCTGCTACTGAAAGCTGCCGTACTGTGGCTGTACGCACTGCAGTGATAAAAAAAACGTCATGTACATTATACTCGGATTCTGATACGTCGTCTGTAAACATATTCTCTTTCTCAGGTCTGTTTCGCCCATTCGTCTTGACTGCGATCAATTCAGAGTTTGTTTTCAACAAGTTTGCCACGTCAACAATCATTCCTCTCAAGCTGCAGTGCGTCTTCCATGCTGCATTACGTCATTTATGGTGATTTCACACATGCAAGAAACTCCAGTTTTGTGTGTGGGAGAAACAGACAAATCTTTCCCCCCCCCCGACTTTACCCAGAATTTTTACTGCCAGCCCTCTGACAGTCAAACATGTCCTGCTGTGTTCACATAACAGTAAGCTGATATGTGAACACAGCAGAAAATATTCAGGAGAATTCACCAGGATTAGGGGGGAGGAGGTGATGCCAAAATGACTGGTGTTATCGTAATCGTGCACGTAATGAAGCTACTTTATACTCCTTTTTTTTTTTTCCCCAAGTATACGTTCTTTTCCACTCCTTTGCTGATACTGTGAATACGTCATGACTTTCCTCCCAAGACACACCCCCCACCCCCCTCCAGTCCAACAGGGAAAACTTGAATAAGCAACTCAGGAGGATTTCAGGAGCAAGCTGTCCTGAAATGTTTATAGATCTCTCCGAAAGTACATGTGTGAGAACAGCTTGAGAAAGACGAATGGCAACTCATGCTCTGCTGATATTGACACGTTATAAATAAAATTCTACACAACAGTTGTGCAAAAATAAATCTCAACGTGTGACAGGCGCGCTTGCACTGTCAAACTGGTTAGCAGTGTGTGAACATTCTGCCGGAGTGCACTGTAAAGACTAGTAATTATGCAGCAGACAGACATTACACACCTGGCCCATTTAAAACGCTGATAGCATGTTAGCATTGTGCTGTTTACTTCACAATAAACACTCTTAACGACAAGGGAACAAAAGACAGACTGAACAAAAGGCTTTTTTAAAAACTGGGTGACAATTCTTGCAACATGTAATGAAACTGACTCTACCTGATTCAGGATGAGATCACAACCAAGGACATAAAGTTCAGAGACACTCTCCTCTTTTATAGACTTTTGGAAGAGCACATATATAAGACTGTTGGATCTCTAGACTATCGATCGCAGTGTTTAAACCTCGGGAAAATCACAATCAAAATGCACTTAAAGGAAACCTTCAGGAAGTTCAATTAAATCTTGCAAATAAACCCTGAAATGAAGGAATTAAAAGCAAACTAGGGACTAGCAAAATTTAAATTTAAAACATCACATTTTGCATAAATTTGGGAGTAAATATTATCCTAATCATGTGTATGAAGTTTGTAATGAGTTTTGTGTTGCCTCCCCCAGCACAGTTTGGATGCACACACACACACACACACACACACACATGCATGCCTCTGTGTAGTACACACATGTACACAAACACACGGACACACACACACACACACACGCACGCAGGCAGCAGAATTGAATGCGATAGGGAAGTGAAAAATGATTAACCCGGGGTCAGCTCTCAGCCTCAATCTCGGCAGCGCTCAAAGAACATCCTCGCCTGATTTACACTCGTCATGTTCCACAGCACACATTTGCATATATTTATTAAATTCACCACGCGTTGGAGAATAAAATATAACAGGGGTGGAGGGAGGGTGGGAGCGTGAGGAAAGGAGTGGAGGAGGGGATATGAGGGAGGGGGTTATTTAAAGGAGGCGTGTTTCTGATAGATTTGCCTTTCATTCATATTCATTTTCTCTCTGGCTCTCTGTGTTTTGTTCATTAGCATGGAGGTCAGCGCCGGCATCAGATGGGACTGCTTAACGCTTTAGGGAAAACATTGCTGTTGGTCAGCCATATTGAATTGACCTTGTTATCGTTGTGACAGACTGTGTTATTTATCAGTTAGTTAGATAAGCCAGCATGCGGGATGGTGATAGTCTTCCACATGAAAATGAGTCTCGATAGTGAATCTGCAGTGAACACATCCCGCGGGTGTTTTCAGATGTGCTCACTAAACTCTGTTATCTTGAAATACGCCATAAAAGTGTGAAAGTAAACAGGCTCACCGGTCGTCTCTGAGAAAGCATTGAGATGTTTCTTTTCTGTTGTAATCACATTTCTTTTATACTTTTATATTTTTCTTTTTTGCATTTTAACCTGCCAGTTTGTTTGTCCTTTATTTTGGTCAGGACAATATCACAAGAACTATTGTGTGGAGTGTAATGTACCATTTGTGAGAAATTAATTAACCTTTCTGTGATCTAAATTTCATGTTGCAAGAATGTTAAGGTCAAAGGTTTAATTAAGAGTTTGCATGCAATTGAGAAAAATCTGCAATACCACATTTCCATAAACCTTAGCCACTGGATTTAGCTTTAAAACAGCTTTGGCGTTTACTAAATAGACATATATATGACAATATGCTGAACTCAGATAAATCACGATATAAACAAGAAACATGTAAATATCCACATAAAAGCATTGTCTTCATAAGCATGCTGGACTAAAACTGTAAACATTGCAAACGTTATAGCATTCAAAAATATTGTGAAGCCAAATTGTGAGCATTTGTATAAAATACAATCTTTGTTTGTATTTTTAGAAAATCTTTAAATGCTAATACGGAACATAGCGTAGCCTACTTATAGGCCTATTGCTGAGCTAAATCTTAAATATTGGTCATCAAAAAAATGTAATTTTGTAGCATTTTTACTGTAAGCATGCTAATATGCCGAACTAAAAATGTCCAACAAGGTAATCATTATCACATGTAAATATCAGCTTTGAGCATGCTGATAGGCTGAGCTAAATGGAGCATAATCAAGGTACAGTATTATGTGAACAACCCTTTTAAAAAAAAAATATATATGTATATATTTAATGAGGCTAAGTATGTTTTACAGAGCTCCTTGCATTTGCTGTAGACTCTTACTGGTGTTTCTTTATTTGACTTTTTGTTAAAATTTGAAAAACACAGTTAATTCACGCTGATGAACAGGCTCGTTAAAGTTTAGTCCTCCATGGTTATCTAACACACTTGTTCACAATGAAGTAGAAGAGGTTTACTCTTTTAATTACTGTTACACCCTCTTCCTCTACAAACAGTTTGCGTCAAATTCTCCATTTGCATTAATATTTAAAATTAGTTTCTAGTTTTGACTTTGACAATTCATGCACATAAAACATGAAGATTAATCATTGAAAGTTCACTAAAGTTGAAACCATCCAAGTGTGAAACCCCCCCCCCATGCTCCCTTCTTACCCCCCTCACACCAACTGATGTGAGCAGCCATGGCAGGTGAGATCAATAGGGCTGAAACCTGTCCAGAGCTTTAATCCATCAGTGGTTAGCTGGGAGAAAAGACAGGGCAAGGAAGCCATCACTCACACACACAGACCCCAGCCCCCTCTCCACCTCGGCCCGCTAAATGGACATCTGGAGAATATTGTCAATCAGCAAAAGCCCGTTTTTACAGTCAAACGTGTCTGCATGCAAAGTCGCTGAATTGTATCTGGCGGCCTGTGATATTTAAAAAAAAATACTTTGTGACACAACAGAGTTTATCTGTAAGAACAACAACATGTATTTGCCAACATGAAATGGTCATTTGTGTAATTTATGACAGCGACAGTGACTATAATCAAGAATATTATTGACTATACTTACTTTATTATCTTTGCAGAAGTTACTGTTGTTTTCATTCTTCTGTCTATATTATTTCTTTCATTCCGACGACAAAGCTTTTCAAACTAGAACTGCTGACGGTCTCAACCTCTTTCTGCAGTTTTACGTCACCTCTTTCTTCTGGCCTCAAAGACGGAGAAGTGTGAACACTTTCAAAGACGAGAAAAGGAAACGTTTATAAAGTGAACTTTTCTTTCCCAGTCTCGTTTTTGTCTTTCAACCATGAACGCATACAAAGCATTTATTCATGTTTTATATATACATGCATGTGGAGTTGCCTGTGTGACCCATATATTTAGTGCAAGGCAGTATGAATAAAAGTGTTGCTATGTAACTGTCTGAAATAGTTATATATATTAAACATATATTACATTATATTATAAATATGTTGTGTTTTTTTAATAGCTCTATTGTGGTCAACCACAGTTGCACCAGGCCATTAAATGACACAAAGTGTGGTTGACATGCTCGGAGGGATACTCTTAAACGTGGGCTGGGATCATGAAGAAGAACAGAACCACCAGGCCTCCTGCAGCCCCAGAGCAGGGACTAACCCAGCATCAAGGTGTAGTGGTGAGGAGATAAAACCTAAAACCAACAGTTGATGAGATGACAGGTATGACAGACGTGATAAAACCCAACAAAGTAAATGCTGATCAGTCCATGCATTTCAAGTCTGTCATTTTTCTTAATTCATGTTACAGCTTTGATTTAGTAGCCACAGTCAGGTGTTATTAACTGACCATATTGTTTGTGTATAACTTAAAAGTCCCCTCTCTTCTTTAGTAATTGTCTCATGAATGTTTTTACCTGCAGACCCCTGTCTGATGTCTCCACCTGTCCTGTTTTGATAAGCTTTTTTTTTTTTCTTAAAGTTTTTTTTTTGGGCTCTTTGCTTTTGTTTGACAGAACAGTGGACAGAGCAGGAATTCGAGAGAGAGAGAGAGTGGGGAAGGATGTGCAGGAAAGGAGCCACAGACCGGACAAGAACCCGGGCCGCCCCCCCCCCGGAGGACCACAGCCTCCACATATAGGGCGCGACCCAACCGCCAGGCCTTCAGCGTCCCGAGCTCCACATGTTTAATCACGACAAAAGGTAAGCAGATTGACTCTGATCATCATGTTTTTGTTCTTGTGAAGCCAAAGACAACTGTCCACATTGTGGACAAATACGTTTATATTCTACTGTATTCTATTCTATTATGTTCAATTTTATTCTATTCTATTCTATTCGATTTGGTTCTGTTCTGTTCTCTTCTATTCCATTCCATTCCATCAGTTCTGTTCCATTCTATTCTATTCTATTCTTTTTCTTTCCATCACTTCTGTTCCATTTCATCTATTCTGTTCCGTTCCATTCCATTCCGTTCTATTCTATTCTAATCGATTTGGTTCTATTCTATTCCATTCTATTCCATTCTATTCCATTCTATTCTATTCGATTTGGTTCTATTCTATTCTATTCTATTCTATTCTATTTGATTTGGTTCTGTTCTGTTCTATTCCATTCTATTCTATTCAATTTGGTTCTGTTCTATTCCATTCCATTCCATTCTATTCCATTGTATTGTATTGTATTGTATTGTATTCTATTCTATTCTGTTCTGTTCTGTTCTATTATATTCTATTCGATTTGGTTCCGTTCTATTCCATTCTATTCTATTCTATTCCATTCCATTCTGTTCTGTTCTGTTCTGTTCTGTTCTGTTCTGTTCTGTTCTATTCTACAGGTGCCACCCCAGCTGTTGTAACTGCTGAGTAGCTTTCTTTGCGTTTCAGTGTTTGTCTGATGGAGTTAGCTGGCCTGCGTTGTCTCTTATTTATAAGACAACGCTTACAGTATGTTGCTCCCCTCATAACGTGGTCCTTCTATCTGTCCCCAAAGTGAGTCTTAAAACGGGGAAAAAGAAGTTTCAGGTTCGCTGCAGGTTCGCTGGTCTCGTTAGACGTATTCAAAATGAGATTAAAGGCATCGGAGTCCGGTTGAAGATGCTCTGATGAATGACTTCTCTGCTCTGTGACTCTGTGATGTCACAGAGTGATGACCAGTGTTTCTAATTGCTTTGTGTTGTTTGTGTGTAACTTGTCAAATGTTCTGCTGCCTGCCAATTATAAATTTGATTCTCAAGGTTTATGAGGTTTTACTGGATGATTACATTTTAAATAAAAATAAATAAAATTGCACAGTTTGAGTATTTAAGAATTATAAACAGTAAGAAATAGTACAACTATTTCAAAATTCAACAATGATCGATCATGATTACATTTTTTAAACTCTACAGGCACCACACAGCAATATTCTCTACACATATACATACATTCATTAACATACAAATGCCCTGTATATGAATTTGTGCAAATAGGCAGAACAAATAAGACAAAGCAGAAACAAAACAAACAAACAAATAAATAAATAACAACAACAAAACATTGGATAAACTCCCCAGCTCAGGTGGCGAGCAGCCAGGCCGCCTGCCTCCCTGAAGGCCCCCGTCTGATACGTAACACAACAATTGGCAAGACGGATGTGAATCTCTCCCCCTCTCTTCCTCTCTGTGCCTCACTTCCACACACACACACACACACACACACACACACACACACACACACACACACAGAGGGGTAGTGATGGCAGCGGACCAGCAGTCTGTGCCAGTGGGCGTAGTGGGACTGCTGGGCATGCTGGGACCAGCCTCAGGAGTTAAGACTCGCTGAACTACAGCTGCACCCAACCCGGCCACCGCCAGAGCGAGAGAGAGAGAGAGAGAGAGAGGGAGAGAGAGAGAGGGAGAGAGAGAGAGAGAGAGAGAGAGAGAGAGAGAGAGAGAGAGAGAGAGCAGACAAGGGACACAAGCTCCGACTCTGCAACAGATACAAAGACTCTCCATCATCACACCAGCCACACACACACACACACACAAACACACACAAACACACACAAACACACACACACACACAAAGGCGTCTGTCTCGTCCTGTGATATGTCTCAGCTGTGCCAGCATCGCCCCCCCCCCCTTCAGGCCTGGACCTCCCGCGTATGCCACCCCTCTCCACCCTCCTCTCCACTCCTCCTCCTCCTCTGCTCCTCCCTGCCGGTAGCCTTTGTGGGCTAATTAGCGGTGAAATTGGTGAATTGCAGGCTCCGGCACACACACACACACACACACACACACATACACCCCCTCACACACATACAGTGGTTGAATTGCAGGCTCAGGCACAGCAGTGCAGACACTTCAGCGTAGCCAAGCGCCCACTTCAGTCCCTGAAAAGCCTCTGAAATGGGGCACACAACACAAAGACAGGAGTGGAGAGGAGAAGAAAGGAAAGAGGGGAGGAGAAGGAGAGAAAGACTTAGAGAGGAGACGCAGGAATACATTTGCTTCTTCTTAAAACTGTTCTCACTCCTGAGACATGGAACACAGTGTTTTTACAACGGGCCCAAAGCTTCCAAATATGAAGCTGTTGTTACCCTTCTACTGGAGCATCATGTCTGGATACAGCTTAATGTTTAGATGTGGATTTGAAGTCGGTATAAAAACCAGATTGTCCCCTGGTAAAAACTGATGGATTGGTCCAACAAACGCTGGACTTTTAGATCGGAAAGCACTTCTTAAAGAAGTACATTTTGGTTTCCATTAGGCAGAAGACATCACTTTAAATAACTTAATGTATTCTAGTGACACAACATACCTTGTACTGTACATTGGTCAGTGTAAGGATGGGACAAAAATATGGATACAGCAATCAATCGTTGCCTGACTCATGCTTTATAATTGTTGAATCTCTAAACATATTTCCCTTTCAATTTGACTCACCACGTCATGATGTCACACGGCGGCGCTTGTGACATCAATGAGAATGATGCGGACCTAGGTTGATTGGATGAAGAAGAAATTGAGTGTGGAATAAAAGAAGAAGATAACGTCTTGTGCAGTGTGTACAATAATAATCAAGTACGATGACGTGCTGTAGCCCTTTAGCTTTTATTTGCAGGTGAGCGGCTAAGCCGGAAGGTGAACTTCCCACAATGGAGACTTGCACTGAATTGACTCTTTCTGCATATACTGTCGACCAGTCACAATCAGTCTTACTCAGCAAACCAGCAGGAATGCATGTTTTTAAGTTGTATCACTACAATAATTACCTAAACCTATGAGAGGAGTTTTTAGCTGCTCATAGAATAAACTAAAATTAAGATTTGACTATAGGGCGCTGGCAGGAAAAATACTGGGATGAGGTGAAAGATTTGTCCATTTGAGTTCACACAAGTCAGTCGCAATGTTCATTTCAACTTGTATGTATATACAACATTCATATTTGGTCCCTTTCCTGCTTGTTCCTACACTTCTCTTCTTTGCCACTACATGATTCAGCAGTTTGAATGGCGTCCAATCGCTAAATTGTATCCACTCCTAAACTCACCTGGGGGAAGTACACATCCACTCCCTGCCCACAAATGTCCCGAGTCAACCCAAACATCAAAACACAGTTCGATGACCCCCCCCACATGTCGAGGCCCATAGATGATGATCGAGCAGCGTTACTTTTGTCTATATTTAATTTTTTCATCCCCCTCTTTGAGGATTGTATGAGTGAATGCAGCTTTTGATAACATTTCACTGAGCAAAGATTCAAAGTGAGTGATGAGTCTGACGTCTTAGAAAAAAAAGCAGTATGAGACACCGGTGGCCGAGTTGTTAGTTCACACGTTCCATGTACAGAGGATGAGTCCTCAAAGAGGGGCGGCCCGGGTTCAAATCAGACCTCTTGCTCCTTTCCCACATGTCATTCCCCGCTCTCTCTCTCTCTCACCGATTTCCGACTCTATCCACTGTCCTGTCTCTCCAATAGAGGCACAAAATATATATCGGTTATTATCAGCACAAAGTGTACTGCGTGCAGTCTTGGTTTCCATAGATACCCAGTCCCAAAGGGGCGTTTATGTGAAGGTGAAGGGATGAAAATATCAACAAATAAAACATACTCTTAAACTAAAATGTTTAGTATGTTCGACTTTTGTTCACACTTGAAATTTCTCTCCCAGTTTGAAAACTAAGAAAAGCTGCAAAAATGTCTGTCTTGGCTGGACTCACCTGTGTGTCATGCAGAGGAGGAATCACTGCGTCTCTCTCTCTCTCTCTCTCTCTCTCTCTCTCTCTCTCTCTCTCTCTTTGATTGAGCCACAGTGACAGAGAGGCTTTAGTCTCTAATGACTTCAGTGATGGACGACACTCATTCCATCATCCCTCCATCGCACACACACCCCATAAATTACCTCCCATATTAACAGGCTGTATTAAAACCATGCAACGTGTTAGGGCTCTCATTCAAGATTAATAAGTGGTAATTATGGAGGGAGAGAATCTGATGAGGAAATAAGGGAGGCTGGAAAAGGAGTCTGCAGTAATTGAAAGAAAACGAGAAGTAAAAGGAAGGATATAAGAGTTTGAAATCAATTTTTTGTGTTTTTTTATTACACTTAATAGTCAACAAACGAAAGAAATTTGAAGGAGAACATTTTCGCTCTGCACATGTATGATCGACTGTCTCAAAGACAACATGGCCTCCAAGCTGAGCATGAAATAAGAGAATAAGAGAATAGTGTGAGTACGACAGGAGGACAGAAAACATCACCATACTCATCATGAGACGCTCACCACAGGCACAGAATGAATATGAGACAGGAAAACAAACACAATCACATTCAACACAGTCAACTCATTGAACACTGAACAGAACAACCTTAACTCATCATGAACCTCCATCTTTCCTTCTCTTATCCCTCAAACAATAAAAAGCATGTTCATGTAGTTTTTTGAGCGGGACAAAAAAAAAAAAAAACCCTGAATCTCCAGCGAGGAGATGAGGTGTATTGTTCCTGCATTGTTCTGTTTTTGTACAAAATTCAGCAATTTTCTTTGTTATTTTGGACGTCCTTCTAGTGATAGAAATTAAATTCCCACTAAAATTAGTTTTTAGCTAACATTGCTAAGGGGACTTGGATTGAAGAAATGAGATGATCAGACACATCGTTAGCTAACCCTCCCTGTAACAGATAGCATAAACATCGACATAAGATGTACTTTCTTTTCTCTAGTCCCTCAATTAAACAACTTTTATACGAGAGGGGAGGAATCAGCCGGTTGTCCGGGCGATGTAAACAAAGTGAAGATAGGACTCGAAAAACTCTGAAAGCATCACAGAAAGTGGGACTCGGGTCGACAGTCATGACTCAGAGTTATTTTCAGAGGATATACATATGAAGCCTTTAATGTGAGCCACAGAAATCTAAAAAAAACAATATTAAAAAACCCTCTCTGTTGATCCATCAGCATTTCAAATTGACTGAGCTGAGAAAGAAGCGAGGCGGTGTTGTCTGCTGAACTGTCCTCCTCATCCTTCTTTGGCCCTTCTGTCCCCAGGGGACACATTAGTCTCTTAATGCTTTGTCATCAGAACAGGTTAATGGACCTCACAGCAGTCTGTTAAAAAACACTCCTGATCGATACACTGTGTGTGCAGCAAAAAAGGATGCCATCCAAAAATAGAGCTACTGGACTTTCAAACAGTGATGAGTTGTCAATTCTTAACGACTTCTGGGTACAAATAATTACAGGAGGTGACGGCTGAAAACATCAACGGACGAGTCAGGCGACCAAGTCGTAAAAACTGTTGTTCATATATAACTATATATATTTGATATAATATTTCACATCAGTCAGGATTGATTTAAATATTTCTATTGTAACTTGAAGTGTATAGTTTATCTGCAACTCAAACACCTTTAGGGAGCTGGAAGTTGCATCCAGGAGAATGGAGTTTGAGTTTTTTACTACTTTCACCCCTCACCTTTATACAAACAGATAAGTTATAAAAACATTCACTCCCACAGTGTGCTGATAAAGACTTGAGCTATTTGGAACAAATTCATTTTATGAGACCGGCTGTGAACATGTTTTTTCTGCATTTTAAAATGGGATTTTCAGAGCTGTGGCAGCCAAGTGGACACTCGAGGAACTGCAGGTTTTTTCTTTCAACACTGGAGGTGCTACTTGGGTTGGACTCCCTGTTTCAGGGGGACACAATTCATGCTGGTACCACAACAGAAAAAGGCCTTTGAAATTTAGGCACAATATAAACTACCTATTAAATCTGTGCTCATTGAAACATATAAAGGAAAACATTTTGACAGTTTTGATTATGGTTCGTTATGTTATTTTTCAACAAGTTAAATCAGGCCTAAATGATTTCTGAAGTGTGAAGGAAACAAAGAATCATTTGATTTGCACCTAGTTAAATTTACTCAAGCATACACTCAAGTGTAACACATCCCTCATCTGTGAACACGGGGCTGAACACCTTCACTCACAGACATTAACTTATCATGAGGTGAGGTTTTATTTCAAGGGAGCTCACCTCAGCTCGGTTCAAAGACACAAGGAGATTTAATGCTGCTGGATGTGAAGGTGGTGTGGCTGCAGCGGGGAAAATAGAGCTATAAATAAAAAAAACTCCGGAAAATCAGGATGACTGAAATATGAGAGCACATGGGACAAAATAAACCATAAATATCAAAAAGGAGAAGAAATAGAATGAAGGAACAGTATTTCGCTTTCTTAAAGGTGCTAATCAGCCCATTTTTAATCTTTAAATATTTTTTTTTTACTAGTAGTAAATATTTATTTTTCGGTCCATGACCACTAAGCATAAAACACGAACAATAATAATAATAATAAAAAAAACAATGGCTGAAAAGATGTAGGATGAAGCCGAGGCTTATTATGCCGACCCTTTTAACATTTCATTTATTCAGTATATCAAAACAAGAATAGCTGCAAAAAAACAAACAAACAAAGTAACCTGATTTCACAAAACAGAAAACAGTTGTCAGTTAACCAAATCAAAACAATAAAAGGAAAAAAATATTAACCATATTAACAATATGGGTTGGGTTTTAACCTTTTTTTTTTTTTTTTTAATCTAGCACCTTTGAGGTGATGATCAGGGTTTGCTGTGTTACTCATTTAAACAGTATGTGCCTGCTTGTCTCCCCCTCTTCTTAACAAGTTAACAATTGATTTATTTTTCTGGACTGTTCCATTTTTTGATTTTCAATTTTTTTGTGTTAATGTTGAAACTTTTGTTCAAGGATGCATGAAGCCGAGGAGAGGGGAACAATATGACGTAATGATTGTTGTGTTAGTAGTACCTGCAAGACTTTAAAACTACTTTAACCCCTTCCCTTTATACAATCCAGAACGTTTGAGTTATCAGAAACATTCACTCCCACAGTGTGTGCTGACAAAGACATGAGCTATTTGGACCAAATGTATTTTATCAGCCAGCCTGTAAACATGTTTGTTGCTGCTAAAAAAAAAAAAAAAAGGGGTATTTTAAAATGGGTGATTGTGAGATTCCTTGGGGTGTTTCAGCCAGCCTCAAGTGGACACTCGAGGAACTGCGGGTTTTTCCACTTCTGGGATTGGCTTCATTTTTTTTAACACAAGAGGATGCTGCATGATTTCTAAACATGACAACCCACACACATACACACACACACACACACACACACACACACACACACACACACACACACACACACACATACACATGTACCTTTTTTTTTTTGCTTAATTTTTTTAAAAGTAGCTGCAGGAGATATATATAGAGGCAAGATGCAAAACAATAAGGACGACTACAACATGGCAATCAGGCAAATTAAATCAAATATCAGGAATAGAAAAACTTCAGAGAAGGAGCTTTTCATTGGTTCACTTCAGGTTTTTTTTTTTTAATGTCCTGAAATGTTTTGACATTATTGTTTAGGGTCATTCTGTTTTGTTTATCACCAGGCGGAGATTCAAAGCGGAGGGGGAATCTTCACTCGGAAGCATCTGGGTGCTCGTTAGCACTTTCCGCAAAGTCAAGCTCATCAAGCAAAGCAAGGTTGGAGGGGGACAATCAACAGAGTCCAAACAGTGAGTAAACAAGCTAACACTTGTAAGAGAAAAAAACACATGGACGAATACTCCCACACACACACATCTACACACACACCTTCACACACACACACACACCTCCAGCCCTCCTTTACATCATTATTTCTTTCTTCCATCTCCATCTCCAGCAGAGCCGGTCCCTGGTCTGGCTCTGAGTGTCTGGCACCTTTTCGGCAAAAATCTGTCTCTGAGCGAGGAGGGGGAAAAAAAAAAAAAGAAATAAAGGAAGGAAAAGAAGGAGCGAGGAGGGAGGAAGACAACGTGTTAACACCCTTTTCAACACCAGAGCCCCCTCGCACAAAAACCGAGCAGAGAGAGCCGGCTAATTGTAAGGTGTGTGTGCTGGAAAGTGTGTGCATAAATAATAATGTGTATGTGTGTCATTTTAAGACTCTCTATGATGCTGTTCTTTGTGGTTTTTTTTGTCTACTTATCACTATATTTTAGCTCCCCAGCTATTTACAGAACATTGTTGATCCTTTGCTTCACTTTTCAGCTGTAATTTCTTCTACTTATTGTTTCTTTTTGGCTAAAAAAACCCCAAGTTTCCTCTAATTTTCCCATTCCTTTTGTCTCCTTCCTTTTCTTTTGTGCCTGCTGGTATTCTGCTCTTTCACATCTTTCCAGTATACCCAGACAATCTCTTTATTTCTCATTAGTGAGTTTTGACAGTTAATGAGTGGACTCGTGTGTGTGTGCATGCGTGTTTTTCACGTCTGAGGGCGAGAGAGAAAGTGAAGGAGGTATAGGGGGAGAGAGAGAGATAGCGGATGAAGAGAGGGAGGGAGGGAGGGGGGTGAAATTCATGTTGATAAATCATGTGGTCAGTAGCACAGGCCTATGTTTATCTCCTGCTGTCAGTGGAGTATGGGGCCTGAGATACCGCTTGCACATTCAACACACACACAAACACACACACATGCACACATCAACAAGGACGACAGAGGACTGTTGGTACCTGAGATTTCTTGCTTTCCCTCTTCCCTCCCTCCCTCTCTCCCCTCCTCTCCTCCTCCATCAGGGGGGGGATGTGGAGGCCAGAGATAGAGCAAGCCTCCCCTTCTTTTTCTTGCTTCGTACGACCCCCTCTGAATCCCATCAGTCAGCTGTTTGTGCTGATTACTGCTTGACTAATAGACTATAAACGGGCCCTTTTTCTTCAGTTAAAGACATTTCTAATCCAATACTATTCCGTTTGGGCACAAACACCCTGATTTTTTTTTTCTTATTCACTGCCCAAGCTTTGAATTTTGCTTCATGTAGGTTTGCTTTGAAAGTCCTATTTTTATCGTGCATTGTATACCCATGCTGGAAAACAATGCAACCTCGCACGCTTCATGAAAATGTATAAGCTTGTAATCTGAAATTGGATGAAAAAAATGTGAGAGTATAGCTGCAGGCAGTCGCAGGTGTTCAGGATTTTGTTTCTGTGATTGTGTTATATTGAATACAAAAGGTCATTCTGGAGCTGAACACAGAATATAATGTGTCTATAATCATGCAGAAAGAGATGTTTCCTCAATATGTTTTAACTGGAGAAATACACATTCTTTCACACTGTTGCTAAGCTGTGAGTAGTATAACACAAAGCTCAAAATCCTGATATTCAGAGTTTCCCTTCAGCACGTTTTATTTGTGTTTGAAAGTTTCATTTAAAGGTTCCTGCAGGAGAATTTGTACATTCCTGTGTACTACAAATTGACTGACACATTAAAGGTTCTATATGTAACTTTTTACATGTATAAATCTTTTTTTTATCCCCCATCTATAAGTGAACGGTTAATATAATAATAATAAAGTTTATTTATAAAGCACTTATCAAAACCAACGTCACAAAGTGCTTTACAAAAAAAAGAAAAATCCCAACAGTCAAATACAAAACAGTAAAATCATATTAAAAAAGCATGACAAATAAAACAGCAATGCAGCAATCATCCAATTAACAGAGAAAAGAGAAACAACCGAGACAGGGATTGGCTAAAGTTAACAGTAAAACAAATAAAACATCGTGGATGAAACAAGGATTGTAAGAAGGCCTTATGACAATGTGTTTTTAAAAGTGATTTAAAAGAAGATACTGATGTAGCTCGTCTGAGATCCTCAGGCAGGTTGTTCCACCGTCGAGGAGCCCGAGCTACAAATGCTCGATCTCCTTCAGTTTTCAAGTTTGAGGTGTAAACAGTTAGGCGGTTCCTGCCTGATGATCTCAGGCTTAACTGATGTGAAAAAGAAGATGTTGAGTGTCTATCTGTGTTGCCAGTATAAAATTTTACCCGGGTCGTATTTTCCGCAAAAGCTCCAGGAAGTGACATTTAATGCACGTTCTCGAAGTCCTGCTTACAGAGATCAACAGTACAAACTCATCATACATTCCCGCTCTCAGCCAGTGCCTGCTGAGAATAAATCTAATATGGAATCTGTTAGTACAAATAAACGACCGGCCTCTAGCACAACACAGACTCCTTCACAGACTGTCACATGTGTACGTCCACTTACCTCCTCTGTTAACATAAATATCCGGTGTTTCGCGGCAGATGATGCACGAGCACGCCAGCGAGGGCCAGCAACAGGTTACTGCTGCAGTTCCCCTAACGGCCATGCGGTGTCACTACAAACAGCAGTATTTTTGAAAGATATAGCGCCTTTAAAAAATATATATATTTTTACAAATTCACTCCCGAAATGTCCAGAAAACTTGAGGAAAACTTTGTGACAGGCTGCCCCTGAAATCTTCCTAAGTAGGCTGTATGCACTTTCTGCAGCAGGACTGGGGATGGGAGGTAATGTTGGGGGAGGGGTGGTGGGGGGGGAGGCGAGGGTGGTGGTGGGTTAGGATGCAAGACATGATGCAAAAAGGACACCATGAAAGTGGCGAACAAAAATTTAAATCGGAAAATATATTGGGGCGCTGGTGGTGCAGTGGTTGGTGTGAGCGTCCCATATATTGAGGCTGTGGTCCTCCAGGTCGGCGGCCCAGGTTTGAAATTTGAGTGAAATGTCATTCCCCACTCTCTCTTCCTGATTTCCAACTCTATCCACTTTCCTAATTCTCCATTTAAAAAAAGCCCAAAAAAAAAATCTTAAAAAAGTGAAAAAAATAGGAAAATATAGGACACTTAAAAAAAAGATATACCTCACTAATTAGGAAAACTAATACAACTACTACTTCAGGTATATTTTGCTCATCATATTTCATATATATTTCATGTTTACAGATAATGGAGTATTTTTCTTCGTACAGCATTTACATTCTTTCTTCAACACTGATGCTCATAACAAACAGCACGTGTGAGCTGTACTGCACATGCTTATAACATGTTATAAGTATAAATATGTACATTCATGTGTTTCAGCATGTGCGTGTAACAGCCTCTGCACATTATGCAGAGTCTGTGCATTTACATATGTGTGTGTGATGACACATGACCGTGAGTGTGTGCTCTCACACTCGTGTTTGACAGTTGGGAGTGTCTCTGTGACATTGTGGCCTCTGTTAAAAAGACGTGAGGTGCAATGCATGCGTGTGCATATTGGTTGTGTGTGTGTGTGTGTGTGTGTGTGTGTGTGTGTGTGTGTGTGTGTGTGTGTGTGTGTGTGTGCGTGCTGCAACAGGCCGGTGGGAAGAGAGACAGATTGCGTTTTAACAGCCATCGCTGTCATCTCCAACAGCTGTCCTCTTCCCATTCTCTATTCAGAGGGGCTGTGTTTGCATTGTCTCCCTCATGACCTCCCTTCAAAGACCCACAGAGGAGAGAGAGAGAGAGAGAGAGAGAGGAGCAGAGCGAGAGGGAGGGCGAGGGAGAAAAGTGAGACCAATCATTGGACAGTGGAGAAGAAAATAGCGAAAAATGCAAATGGAGCCAGAAAAAAAAAGGCGATGTAAGAAGCAGAGAGAGAGTGAATGGAGAGACGGAGAGAGAAACATTTGATGCCCCAGAACTGTCTCCCCTCTCTCCCCTGCCATCCCTCTCGATTTCTCCCTCTCCTCCCCTCCGCTCTCAATGTACTGTACGCTCCTTTTCCTCATGCCTCCCTTCTTATTACAGCTCCACCGCCGCCACCTCTCACCTCCTTCCACCCTTCACCCCTTCCTCCAGTCTTGTATCTCTCCTCCCGCTCGGCTTCTTCCTCTACCTCTCCATCACCCCTCTTCTCCTCCTCCTCCTCTATACCCCCCACCTCCCACCTCCCTCCACCACCGCTGCCCCCGTCTCTCTCTCCCATGTTGTCTCTTATCAGGTAGAGGAGAGATAAGGCCGCTATCTCTCCGTGCCAGGGCTTTGACATGACGCTTTAATGCATAATAAGTTCACTCATCTTTTAATCAATGCGGCCAAATGATGAATTTCTGAAGGGTTAACAGTCGTTCATTGGCGGCTTTTCGTTGCTAAAAACACACAGAGATAAGGTCTGCTTCGAATCAGACAGCAGAGTGTCGGATTTTTGCGCAGACAAATATGCAAATCAGATAGGTTTGCTCGCTGTCATATTCCCGAGCAGACCTCAGGAGCATTGTCTCTGTCTCAGCACTTTCTACAACACATCAAAAGACATGTTTTTCTATCTGCTGCTCCGTCTGAAATCTCTCGTGGAGTAGTTGTTGCGATATTGTTGACAGATGTGAATATATTCTGGCTTTTTTGACAACATGCAAGATCGAAATCATAGCCCTTCAAAAAACGCACGGCTACTGCTTCTTCATTTTTGGTTTTATTTCTCAAGTAAATTTGTCAAACTGCAAAAGATATTTAAGTGGCTTAAAAAACATCTCTTAAATGTGTTATATCTTTTTTAAATGGGACCTTGGGAGGCCAACACTTGCCAGAGCTGGCCAGTTAAACACAGATAAGATCACACTTATCATGACAAGATTAGACGCAGGATTCATTTAAATTCAGACTGAAATTGACCTAAATTTTGCTGCATATCCTGTTCATATCCTGTTTCTACAGATGAGTTGCATTAGAATTTCTGGGTTGACACAAGAAGAAATCATAAAACTTCCTGAAGTGTGCAAAAAAAGTAGTGAATGTAGTTTATAATATAACCTCTGTTTTTAACATTTAAAGACAAAACTACAGATGGTCCGGGTTTCTGGTGCTGCTACATCATGAAGCAGTGTCGACACAATGCGTTTCCTTAAAGACTTAAAGAGAAGAAATCATGTTGCAGGAGCAACTAGTGTTTAAAATGGGTACTGCAGTCCAAAATCAAAACATTGTAGAGAGCTGTCTCAGCCCGGGGGGGGGGAAGCACACAAGTTGCCATGTTTGCGGACACTGTAGCTTCAGTGTTTAGCCAGCACTGCATCGGTCTTGAAACCTTTCCTCATTCTAACCTCTCTCCATTTTTCAAAAGCATCTCCAATATTTATCCTAGTTTCACCACGGACCAGCTGGTGGAGCTATTTAAAAGGTCGAGGAGAATCACTTATTTCTTGACCTGTTCGCTTGCCCGCGGTCATCGCTGCAACACCTGTTGGTTGGTTTTCATGATAACTGGTCTCATATCTGGCGAAACGAGGGGCTTGTAGGGGTGCCTTTAAACAACCATACCTTCTCTGGTCCAAACAAAAACAGATCATTCAGGACCAGAATCTAAACTAAGGTGTGGTGTTGTCAGAGAAGCCAGCACTTCAACATGTTTCCTTAACGTCTGATGATACAGTAAAGTCATTTTAAGATTTAATTCAGTAGATATCTGATTCCTTTGTCAATCAGTTGATTTTTAAAATGATCCCAAACCAGACAGCATCCAAACAGAAGCCCTCCTCACTGCACACCACCCACACTGCCTTTCACTCCTCCCTCGTCCCTTCTCCAGTCACCCATTCAACCCCCCCCCCCCCCCCCTTCTCCTCTTGATGGTTAGTTCATGGGTCAGCCGGGTGACAGGGCCTGAGTCGGCAGATAAGAAGAGGCCAGAATGGCATTACTACACCCCGACACTCTGAGGGGTGACGGCTGGATGCAGAGAGGGGATGAAACAGGGAGTAGGGTGGGGGGGCTAATCTGCCATCGTTTGATGTAATAATACATTAGTGATAGTCATCTCTACATGCAGAGAGAGAAGAAGGACACACACACACACACACGGATACGCACACAAATGGAAGCTGCACACAAAGACAGAAGCAGCAGCAGCAGCAACAACAAACAGGAATACAGAAAGATTCTTCTTCTTCTCTGACTGTAAATCACAGCTCTCTGTACTTCCTCCACAGCCGCTGCCCCTCCCTCCAATCCTGTGTGGATATCAGGCTGGTGCAGAAGGGCTCAGCCCAGCTGATAGCGGGTCCTCTGGGGGTTGGGGGTGGAGTGCAGAGGGGTGAGACATGGGTGGGTGGAGGTGGCGGCGGCGGTGTGTGTATGTGTGTGTGTGTGTGTGTATGTGTATGTGTGTGGAGGGGTTTGGGAGCAGCAGCAGCAGCTCAGGGACTATAGGAGGCTTACTCTGCTCCCTCAGATATGGAGGTCAGGGGTTAGGAGGGGCAGCGGGCAGCGGGCAGTGTGCTGCAGAGGAACACCACTGCTGTGTTTGTGTGAGTGCTGGACTTCTATACTGTGTTAGTAGTGTATTCTAAAACATATACCAGTATCAGATTTACCTTTAAATCTTCTTAAACAACAGGATTGTGTATGTTTTCACATCTACACAAAACTCCTGCAAAACTGTAAATATCCAGATTTTTTTGGGCGAGTTACATACTTGAATGCAAAGCAACATTTTTCACCCTGACTTGTTTTCGCCTTAGTAAAAGGATGTGTGAAGTTAGGATAAGCCAATATAACGAGTGAGTTGGCGGGGGCCAAGACGTTTATATCCTGCAACCGCTGCACGACTGCTAACCTAAAAACGATATCTTCTTGTTTTCAGGTTTGGATTTGGTCATCGTCTGTTGTTCTAAGAGCTGAATTAAAACAACTATTTTCTCTCTTGAACACACAGTGAACAAGAACTTTGTTAAGTTGTACTGCCAACCTCCTAAAACTATAATAAGTACACAAGCCGGATATTGGATTAGTTTGGCCTTAAAGAGGACATATTATTATCCTCTTCCACGTTTCCAAACAGTCCCCTGTGGTCTAAATGAAACATCTGTGCTGTGCTTTGGTCAAAATATAACATGAATCAAGCACCAGAGGAGGTTTGTGACCCTGTATAAACCAGCTCTCTCAGAACGCTCCGTTTTGGTGTGTGTGTCTCTTTAAATGCAATGAGCCCCCCTGAGTTTTCCCCGTAGACGTCACTCCTCTGTAGATAGAATAAAAATGGCAGACCTGCGAAAAAGTTTTGTTCTAGGCTGGGGGTGGAGTCCATGGGTGGAGATACAAGGGAAGGGGAGGGTTTTTTTTTTTTTCACCAGAATCCCAGTGTGACATCACAAGGAGAGCACATTTGAAACGGAGCCTTTTTCCCTGTGTTGTAAGACTTATGCAGACCACAAACAAAGGACTGGATGGATTATTTCACATTTTGTGGGTCAGTAGACACTCAGGTTACCCAAATAAATGTTCAAAAACACTGAAAGTGGATTTTTTCATAATATGTCTCCTTTAATTCAAGCTAGCAGCAACCATTCTTAAACAATAAGCAGAGAAAAATGATGCAACGTAAACACAAGAGATAATTCCCCTCAGACACTTTAAAGCTTAAGACATGAGCCTTTTAGAAATGTAAGAAAAAGAAAGTACTGATGTTTGTGTTTGGAAACTGTAGGGGTGTAGAAGTTAACATTTGTCATGACGATTAATACCCAAGCACAGCACCATGTACAGATACCTCCAGAGTCTGTAAAAGTTTCTGTACTTTATCATCCCCCTTGGATTGTCGGAAATTAAAAGAAGACATTTACAAAAGATACCAAAGACAAAGAAATGAAGGAGAAAACAATCAGACTTCAGCAAAGTACGTTTCTTAAGTTTGGAGGTGCTCACAGTTTAATTTAAACTGCACATGAAGATTTTTTTTTGGGTGTAATTTTAACAATACAGCCAGATTTAAAGGCACAATCTGTCCTGTGTGTCTGTGTCTGTGAGTCTGACGCTAAGTTAATCATAACTTCTGTAAATCTCCTCTCTGATTGACGCTATGCAGGTCGTTGGCGGTTACAGACTCAGACTGCTCACAGCGGTTTCCTCAGCAGACGAGTGTGTGCGCAGGTGTAACAACTCGTAAAGAGAAATTGTCCTCTTTTCTTCTTCTTCCCAGAGTGATTGTGGAAATGTAATCAAGTCGGGTGGACACTTCATCTCGTCGCAATATGGCAATTTGACCCCCGCAGAGAGCCGGGGTCTGATGTGACAGTGAGCGGCGTATTGTCACAGGTGCAGAGATGTTTCTGAACCACATGCCAGCATTAAAAAGACAGAAAGCAATTTCCTTTGTTTGGTGTCCACTAGCTTTCCCTCCTCACGCTGGGGTTTGAAGGTGCGGGCGTGAAGTTTGTACAAAAATTAGGGGAGCGTTTATTCTGTGATTCTTTTTCTAAGTAATAAAGACGGTAATAAAAACCATTTCTGCCGTTTCACTCTTTAACAGCAAGTCCTCCAAATTAAACAAACAAACTCATCATCTGGGCCCTCCAGAAGCATCGCAAATCACAGTTATAGTCGGGACTCGTATCTGCCGTCGCTGTCATTGAGGTAAAGTTAGGTTTAGACATCAAAATGATTTGATTCAGATTGAGGTGAATGAAAGTACATCTTCCACAGCTAGAGTAAGATTGTTTGTTTTGAAAGGAAAGTTTCCTCTCAGAGCATACGGCTGGTTGTTTTAAACTTTTGTATTTTCTGCGACTGTCTTTACATTTCTTTGAAAACAACACTGACAGTAACGAGAAGTCAAAAGGTTTGTCTGTGAAACTAAAGGAGTTTATAGCTGTCTTTAACTCTTGTTGTCGTGCACATGTTGAGGCTGTTTTCTACCCCCAGCTTGTTCTTTTCCGCTCTTAAGTTGATACCACTGTGGCTCAGTGGTAGAGTCGGTTGTCACTCAACCGGAAGGTCGAGGGTTCAATTCTCAGCTTCTGCAGCCACATGTCCCGTGTGTCCTTAGCCAAGACACTTAACTCCGAGCTTCTCCCGCTGCTTCGTCGGCTGAGTATACGTGTGTATAAATGGGATTAGTTAATTCTGATGGACACTTTACCTTGCAGCCTCTGCATCAGTGTTTGCACGGCTGTAGGTGAAACCGCTTTGAGGAGTCACAAGAAAAGAAAAGCGCGACAAGCTGAAGTTTACCATAATGAGTGTACATGCAATTACACGTAGCATACATTTTCTGGTAAAGCTGTCGTCTTGTGGCAGACTTTGCTTTGTAGCATCTTGAATATGTTTTAAGTATTACAGACTTCTGCAGAGTCCTCTAAGCTACCTTTTGAGACCTCCCCCCCCTTTCCAGTCCACTAGGGGAATCCGCCTGCTGTGTGGTTAGGTTTAGGGTTAGCTTATTTGTTTTAGATTGATGTGGATTAAAATACAACTTTGACCCAGCCAGGGTAAGATAAGCAGTCTGTTTTGGAAGGAAAGTTTCCTCATAAAGTTTATACTTTGTGACTGTCATTAGAACTCTGTTATGTGGAAATTTATATTAAGAATTCATCAATATGCCACCATGGCACTGGGTTGCAGTTTCCTTCATTAAATTGATCTCAAGCTGTCGTTTGTTTTGCCCTCATCCCAAATATATTCAACTGCTATTTTTCCATTTCAGCTCAGTTAGTTAACAAGATGATTTATAACGTTCTTCTTTCTCTGTTGAACCTGTGCGTAAAACTATCCGGTTGGTCAAAGGTCGTGATTACAACAAATACAGTTTCAAGATTTAAGAATCAATATTGTTATTGCTTAAAAACTTTAATTATAAACCTATACAGTACATTTAAAATATCCCGTGTTAGATACAAAAGAAAGAATAGGAGAAATAGAAATGAACACTTGGGAAGTTTGGAAAATATGTGCTTCAGAAACTATGAATATTCTAAATATTTACATTTCGGGCGGTATGCAGAAATATGCAAAAACTCAAAATGAGGGGGTCAGTGCATGTTTAGGGACTGTTCTCAGCAGGATTATGAAATGGATATATTTTAGAAGTATTCCCAAGTATTTATCAATCTATAGTTCAGGGGATACTGGACCAACAAATCCTCACTAGTACACACAGGATTATTAATCTGCTGCTGAAAAGTCAGTCCCTAAACAGCTGCAATGTTTTCTTCTGTTTGAGTAATGTTTGCATGAAGCATCTCTATAAGTACATAACTCAAACATGCAAAGGCCCATGTTTACCATCAGGATCCACTTCATTCAAGTACACTTGTGCAGTCTCATGTGATCCAGTATAACTCCTCTGCATGAATCCTGCTTTAACAAATCCAATAATATTCAGCCAGGACATTTTATTCAGGCAACCAGACATAAAAGATATCAAATGAAAATTCCCTGATTTGTATAAACTTAAAATATGATAGGAATTCATTTCCCATTCATAAAACAGAGTTGTCGTTTTGTTTGCTTCCCCTGTTTGAAGAAGAAACAGCAAAACACATTGACATCGTTTCAGGACTATTTTCGGCGGCGGATTAATAATCCTGTGTTCTCTATTGAGCATTTATTGGTCCAGTATCCTCAGGTCTTGGGACTCCTCCTGGGACTATAGATTGGATGATTCTCACTACAAAATGTTTATTAATCCGCTGTTGAATATAATCCTCAATGAATGCACGTTTAAGTAATGTTTATTCAAATCTCCAGTCACACTGAAGTCAGACAGTATCGACCGGCAGATTAACGATGGTTTTAGTCTTTTTATGGAATTTGCTGACAGGAGGAGAAAAACTAGAATAACCGCAGCCTTATCCTATAATAATTTCCTTTTTTCTCTGCTGGTTTTTTTCCCGTGTTCACCATTTTTCCCTTTACATTGTCATCTAACTTCTCCCTTCCCTCCTTATTCTCTCATGCCTCACAGCTTCTCTCTAATATACCTTTACCACGCTCCTTCTTGCTTCTATAGTTTTTCTAACCTGTCCTCCCCCCCCCCTTTCTCTCCCCCCTCTCTCTCGCCATTTCAGCTCCTGCATTCTTATCTCTATGTTGCCGTCCTCAGTAATTATTATTATGTGCTGCAGAGATAATTCGAAAGCTGTGAGGAGAGAGAGGAGGAAAAAAAAAAGGGATGAAAGAAACAGTGGCTGTGGCTTCCTGGGCTGTGCTTCTCTTATCTGACCTTGGGCAGAGCCACTTATTGTTAGGCAAATCTCATGTGCAGAAAAATGGAGTGAACGGCTGTGAGAGCGAGTGAGGTGGTGGTGGTTGGGAGTGGGTTGTGGGGGCTGCCGGGTAGGGATAGAGAGAGACAGAAAGGGAGGGAGAGAGTGAGTGAGGAGGAGATGGATGGAGGTGGAAGGAGAGACGTCAGAAAGCAGCGGGCGGAGGGAGTGTTTTATGGAGCGATAGGGAAAGCGAACAGTAAAAAAAAAAAAAAAAAAAAGAAGAAGAGAGGGATGGAGGTGTGAAAATGCAAAAAAAAAAAAAAAAAAAAAAGCAGGCAGACATATACAACTGTGAGATATGGGAGGAGGAGAATGGAAAGAGAGGAGAGGGTGACGAAGAACATGAAAGAAAAGTGGAAAATGAGAAGACAGAGATGAAATAGAAATCATTTTCATGGATGGAGGAAAAAAAGGAGGGAGGGTTTAATATGGGTAGAGGGGGGGGTATATAGTTTTTATTGCGTAGTGGAGTAGACACTTTTAGCTCGTTCAAATAAATCCCTGAGCTGAAGAGGAGTCATAAAAATCAATTCACTTTTGTTTGGGGAGAGAGGAAATTTGTCAATGCTAACTTGTACCTCTGCTGTATGTGTGCTTTGATTTGTGCCCCCCAAGTGAGACTGATTTTCTTTTCCCTTTCCTTTTATTCTTTCTGGTTTTTGTCAAAGCCTATAGAAATTTGGCTTAAAAATAAAAACAATACATGTATGATAGAAAAGTTACAAGTCTGTTAAATCATTCATCCAAAAACTGAGTGAAAGTCAAAATTCACAAAAAAGTCTGGAAACAGCAAATTCAACTTTTTGACCTTCTGAAGCTGATCACACTTTGATTGACGTCTGCCCGGCCCTGCACACTGCCAATGTTTAGACAGAGCTTTTAACAGAGCATCTACCTCTGGATATAATTCATTTAAACTAGTCACAGCATGGAGAGTTGCAGAACTATTTGTTACCCACATGGCAGCAAGCATTCAAATACAACATTAGCAATATTTTCTCAAAGATCTTTATGCATTGCTCGTGTGGCTAATTTGTTAGCTATAATTTTTCACTTGCTCTGAAAACCTTCTAGGGTGGAACTTGCTGGATATTACCTGGCAAATACTTTATCCAATAGCAGTGAAGTGGGTTTTATTGCACATTGAGTCATAGCACAGAGCAGACATTAATTACATTTGATAAAAATGCAATCCCAATTTCAGAAACATGTGAAATATCTCACATTTTTTAGAGCATTGTCTTCTTTCTTTTTGGAGGCATAATTTTATATACATCAGGTCTTAATTTACAAGGAAATTATATCAAGGGGCAGAGCTTGAATCTTTTGCTCTCTTACAGTTTTTACATCCCTGTGTATTGTTTTTTTTAATTTAAAAATCCCTGACGGTGTGGCAACAATCAGATCGGCTTTGCTTCATTCTTGGAAGATGTATCTTCAGAAGTCAGAGTAGAAAGTACCAGCAAAAGAATATCCTCATCATTAAAAATACCAGAAAAGCGGTCTGCAGCCTGTTGCAACAATAGACTGTATGAAACATGGACGTAGTCTCAGTGACATCATCCATTTGTTTCTAAATAGGTTTTATGTAGCCCGACAATCATGACCCCGATGAAGGCCACAAGCCCGGAAGGAGTCGGTCTAATTTATTAATAAAGTTGATCTTCAGACTTCAAGTGTTGCTGGAGCATTTTGACCTCTTCAAGACTTTCACTCTTCATGCACATTGCTAGTTGGTGAAGTTGCGCCAGAAAATCTAAAAGTGACAGTCACCATATTAGAAATGCCCACTACAGCACATTTTCAGTCAGTCTACAATCAGACACAGAGGTGGAGCTGAGGCGGGCCTTAAGACGTGACCTAATGTGGAATCCTTGTTTTTTGGAGCCAGCCTCGAGTGGACACTTAAGGAACTGCAGCTATTTGCACTTCAGCATTGCCTTCATTTTTCAACACCAGAGGTTTCCTCTTGGTTAAAATAAGTTGGTTTGAATTTAAGCCCCGCCTCTTAACTGGGCAGATATGTAATTATAGTTTATAGGATGGCTTATCAGATGTTGGAAGGGCCCAGGACACACCAAGTCCCCCCCCACCGAAGCCCCCCTGATTGTATGTTGGCATCCAGCGTTTTCAAATTCAATGACAAACATCAGTAAAGTGCACCCACTGAACCTTTAAGTGTCTTCTACATCCATACAGTTAACTCTGCGCCGCGGATGATTCTAAAGTTAACACGTCTGGATTCAAAGCTGCACGGTGAGCACGTACGCCGGCGAGGAGAAAACCATAAATTCCCATCAATGGCGTCCAGACCCACGAGGGGGCTGATGTGTGGCCTTTTCCACCGCCGCAGCTCAGCTTCCCTTTAATTACAACCCATTCTGCAGGAACAACAGGCTGTCCTTCCACCAGATTTAAAACGACATGCAGCAAGTAATTAATCGGTTGGCGTGTCCTTCACAAGGTGCAAAGACGTGTGTGCGTGTTTGCGTGTGTAGGTGTGTGTGAATGTGTCATACTCTTTCCAGAATCAGAAGAATAAGAGATCACATCGTAAAACACGAGGCGTGTGTGTGGTCAAAGAGAATTTTTGAGCTACGTGATGCAGAGTTTAAAACATTTCCTGATGTCAAGGTAAACTCAAGCAAGGGACAAAGTATTCACATTCCTCATCAAAGTAGCATTTCTAACTTTGTAAGAAAAACCCACTCCTGTTCAGTAAAAGAACACAAATGATGTCAGCAAAGGCTTCAACAAATCAGCGTAATCTGAATACAAACCTCCTTTAATGTCATTCAGTTTGATAAATAAGTTTCTTGCAGTATAGAAGTGTTATTTTGATTTTTTGTAACTTGCTTGGTCACTCTCTCTTTTGTCAGACAACTCTGAAACACAACAAACTACAGCAAACAGATAAACATGAGTTATACGTCTTGGACTGCTTAAAATCACCTTGACAAGCTACACATTTTGCCTCCTGATGTCAGCTTGTGTGACCTAAACATGAACCAGATGAGTTATTAAAACAGTCAAATTGTTGATCATAACTTTTAATGCTCTGCTGCCCTTAACATGCCTTATCACTCAACGTGTACCATCTTAATTTAAAGTATCATCCTCATTTAAATGATTCCTGTTATCATCACTGCTGCAGTCAACATCCCATGACCTCCCACCCTGTAATCTCTGATCCAAAAGGACCCCTGTGCCCAAGTCGAAACCACCCCCCCCTCTTTCAGGTCCTCCTTTTTTCCATGCAGTGCACCCCTGCCTGCTGCTCAATTCAGCTTCTTTTAACGGAGCAACAAACAAACAAAACACCCCAGGGTAATGAGGCCACCTCTGGGAATCGACACAGTGAAAGGAGCCCCTGCGTATTGATGTGGGATTGACCATTATTGAGAGGAAGGGAGTGAAAAGGGGAGATATGGAGAGAAGAGCTTGTGATCTGATGGAGTGGATTGAGCTGTCCACCACAGAGGGAGTGAAAAAAAGGTGACGAGACAAAACCCTTGATCAGTGACTCAGGCGATAAGATGACCACCTTTTTAGGGCATTGTGCTCAGCCTGCTGGTCTGGATTCAACTTGGGATTTCCCACACTATGAACAGGACCAAACAGTGTTTGTATGCCGGAGGTGTGATGTGACCGAAGTGACCCTTGGGTGCAGAGCTGATGAGGGTGATCACAGCGGGATGATGGTTCATTCAGTCGAACACAGCAGGAGGTTCGACGAGATAATGGAGAAGCTGATGTATGGCTTGATAAGTCATTAAAATGTTGAAATCAACCTTTAGCACTGAAAATAAACACGACTGAAAAGTGCTACAAGTGCAGTTCCTTGAGTGGCCACTAGAGTCTGTCGCTGAAAATGAGTCAATCCCAATTAGGCGCATGTTAAAATTCTCTTTGTTACAACGTAATGAAACATATCTACAGCCTCTTTCCAAAAAAATGTTCTGGTCTCTAGTTTTAGTTGCTTTCCCCCCTTATTTCAAAAGTAGAGAAATATTACTGACAACAGATTATTAGCTGCACTTGTATGCAAATATCTGTTTAATTACATTAATTAATGCTAAATTGTTTGAAGATAATTGCTGTGCGTCCCACCCATTTTGCATTCCACACGGATTGTTTTCTAGCGTGCAGCTAAATCCCACTCAAACTAAATCGGCCGATACGCTTTGTAAACCAAAACCAGAAAAGTTCTGATACCAATATTTGGTCCTGTGCTTACAGATTCTGTAATTCGATGCCGAATCTAAATTAGTTGTTGGCTGCCATGAAAATTGGCTTGCAGTGTATTTAATTGTGCTATAAGACTCCCCAAGACGTCTGTGCTCTGTTTTTTATTTAAGAGATTCTGGTTGTTGACTTTGTTTTAAAATGATGTTGTGTTTAGTGAGATGTCTTTCTGCGTTGTACATTTTTGTTTGTATCAAGTGAAAAGTCTTGTTTTGTTGGTTGGATTTTGATCTTCTGGACCTTCAGGGCCACTTCCTTGACCAAACTCTTAGATAAAAAAAAAACAAGATGCCAAATTTTAGGCTTTTAAAAGGTTGCCACAAACCAATGTGTGAAGTGACAGCAGCTAAGTCCACTTAAAGTCCATTATTTAAACCCTTTGTAGACCTGCATGTATGAGAGAAACCTGTGATGTGCAATGACATTGTTTAACATCGACTTAACTGTTTGACTTGTCTTTAAAAAAAAAAACACAACTTCTCCATCAACAGCATCTTCCTCAGTCTTCTCTCTTTCCTCAGATGCCAAGAAGCTTTCCTCCCAGTCACCTCTAAAGTGACATCAACTAATCTGATGGTGGCTAAAAGCTACTTGGTGCTATATCTATTTTTGGCACTTTTTTGCATGCTTAGAGTGAAAACATGTTCCCCCTCGTCCAAAATCCAAAAGATTCTAGCAGTCTTGATGTGTTTGTTGCGCCTGTTCACATCACGATGACTGTGAAATTGCAATTCATTCAATTGCTGTGAAAAAGTAATTTTCAACCCTACTGCATGGTGTGGAAAAGTTCAAATCAATCTATAATTAAGCAAGGCTGAAGACTTCTAAGTACTCCTTCTTTATGGAATTGTTTTCTAATTTTAGATGTTCCAGGCTTACCTGTTTTAAAGACGTTTTCATTGGTCTGTTTACAGTACATGTAAACAGTTCATTATGTACATCTGAACATGAACGTATTCTCTCAATCTTGATCACTTTAAGGTGTTCTCTTAATGAGAAACACAAGGATACAAAAAAAACTCCCCCACCAATACCAATACACCAACTTTATCTAAAGATGAGCTTAAAAGCTTTTAAATGTATCCAGCGTAGTAATAAGCTGCTAAACACTCGTGTTACTTTAATCAAACTGAATTGATAAAGTAATTGTTTTTTTTTTTTTTAAAGATAGGAGCTCAAGTATCAGTATCCCTTTATTTGTAAAGCTAATTAACCTTCTCCTACGATGGCTGTTTGTTTTTTTGTGTAATTCCACATAAGTACTTCAGGTTCAACCCTCTTGGATTACAAGAGTCATGGTCTTTTTTTAAGCATGGAACCTCTTTCATCAAGTACTGTTCTCTCTGTTAGCTCTATCCTTTTTTTTTTTTTAAACCAGGAAGTTATAGACTTAACACGTGGAAATCTTACTGTAAGTTAAACCACTACTACAGAAAGCATCACAAATGTTTATAATGACACCGGTAAAGGCCTCCCAAACTATTTCTTACTGGATTTTTACTGTAGCAGACCAACGGGACTGGGGGACAAACCAATATTGGAAAATTAATCACAAGTATTTCTGGAGTTAAAACATGCTCTTGTCATCCTAAATACTTGTTTTAAGAACATAAAACCAACATGAGCTAAGTTAAGACAGTTTTTTTTCTTGGCTTGGTGCTTGAGAACATCATACATGGTTAATACTATTTGATTTTTTTTAAATCTTGGCTGATGCAAAATGGAGTTCAATTGTGTGAACGTAGTCATCAAAAGTCCTGCTGCACCAAACAAGAAGCAGATACATGAAAACATAATAAACATTGTTGGGACACTGCTTTATTAGGCAGTTTAAGGCTTTATATGCGATTTTTTTGATCCAGCAGATGTCGCCCTTGAGCACCAGCATGAAACCAAAACAACTCGCGCTGCATTGTTGTGTTAGCATGCTAATGCTAGCGATCTTTATTATGCTCGTATCTTCACACTGCATGTAAATTTACCTGAAATGAGCGTGATCTAGAAACACAGTTAAGCAGTGAGTACAGTATGTTATTCTTCTTTTCTCTAGTCCCTCAATTAATCAACTTTTATACACGAGGGGAGGAGTCAGATGGCCGTCCCGGCGATGTAAACAAAGTGAAGATAGGACTCTGAAAACTCTGAAAACATCACAGACAGTGGGACTCGGGTGTTACACTCATTGTAGACAGTCATGACTCACAGAGTTATTTTCAGAGGATATACTTGATTTCTACATTTAAGTGGGAAAAATCACAGATAAAGCCTTTAATGACCCAAAGACAGCACATAAAAGAACACGGATCTCAATGCTTTAACAAGCTCAATATGACCGACTGACTTCTACTGGGTGATGTACGCAACTTTTGACTTTTCCGGAAAAGTCAGCTTTTCAACCGCTTAGAAGAAACAAACTCATCAGTAGGCCATAGCCTTGTTCACCATTGTTCCACAGAATGTATTGAATGTATTGCTCTTTGAAAAACATCCATTCACAGAAAGATGTTGTTTACTGAAGGACAACACTGCTAATACTCAACATAAACACGTGCATGAAAAGGTTTTTTTTTTTTACCTTGTTAATACAAATCCAGTAAACAAACATGGCTCTGTTCGGACCTGTGATCCTCATGGTCGCCTTCATCGCCGTGCTGTATGGAGATTATTTTATAACAGTGAATACCGGGGGGCTGGAGTGAAGGGCAGCTGCCAAAGCTGGATCCTGTGTGACAGTTGTAAATGCCCAGCCTGATCGGCTCCTTGTAGTAATTATCTAAATGGGCTCATTCAAAACCTCTTCATTGTAGAATCAGTTAATTAATTAGCTGTTTCACTGACAGGATAATGGTGAGAGCATGCTAAATAGATTAGTCTGGAACTTGATTTATCGTTGCAAAGCAACCCCCCACCCAACTCTGTTTATCACCACCTCTAACCCCCCCATTCTCTGCCTCCCTCTCTCTGTTTTTCTCTTGTCTTTGTAGCATCTGTAACAGCCGCCCACCTACTCCCTGAAAACCCCCATACAGATACAAAGCTGCAGAAATGATAAGGTAAACACACTTGGGATCTAAGGTCCAAAAGGAAGAGATGTATAATAGAACCGTGTTCACTGTATAAATTGTAAGGGATTCATACATGTGATGTAGAAAAACGTTCTCTGTGTTAAACAAGCCGCTGATTAACAGACAAAAAATACATGTTTTTACATTGTGTTGGATTTGAAAGATATCATCAAGTATGTATCCATCAAATGTGTGGAAACATGTCAAACTAAAATGTGACGTCTACCTCTCTGATCTGATTTTCGTCTCATTTGTTTCATCTTCGAGCAGGCCTTCTCTGAAGACAGAATATCAGAAATGAAGACCTGACAATGAAAGGATCAGATCCTGAGTGTATTCGGTAATTGAAATAGAATTTTGGAAAGGGTTATTGGCTGTTTTTTTATGCATCTGCAAATGAAAAAAAACAAAACAGAAAATGGTGTTTTCCCAGCCTGCTCCACAGCCGAGAACGAAAATACAAAAATATACATATTTAAATGACATCTTGTAAAAACAGTTTTAAAAATAACTAAATCCCTTCTTAAAATACTCAGAACGATTACCAATAAGAACAGCTGAGATATGATAACGGGCCATAAAGGTGAGGAGCAGCATACATATAGCAGCACACTCAAGTGGTCATGTCATGAAAGGTGCAATGTGATAAAAGCTTGCAGAGAAGTTCAGTGATTCAGCTCACTATTTGACTGTTTTATAAAAAAGTATCTTCACTGAAGGTCATATGTAGAGTTTCATGAGCAAAAATCATTTGAAAAAAGGTCATAATTAAGGGAAAAGAGCAGGTTCTTACGGGTTCTTACATATTGGCAGTGCTGGATCAATATAAAACAAGGCCTCAGGGCAACAATAAACAAAAAAGCCCCCCATTTACCCCCTTTCCTCTGAACTGTCTGTGCATTATTTACAGATGTTTTTAATGCTAGATTATCATACCCCACCTTTGTAGAATTAATCACTGGGTCAATTCAGCCAATAGGGAGTATATTGTGCTGCCAACCACTGGATCAGTTGTGTTGTGATGTCTTTTGTTTTGACACCCTGCACATCTGTTTTGTTGCATGCAGTCTTAGCTCTCTGGTGTTCCCTTCTCCAGTAACAGGTGTAGTTCAGAGTCAAGTATTTGAACAATTACATCCATGATACATTTGGTTGTGTACATGAAAGCAATGTTTAAAAAAACGTGCATATCTCCGGCCTAGTAAACAGCACGTTAGAAAAACAAAAAGGCGTGTTGTGCATGGTTATATCTTCTCTTTGGGCTTAAGCTTATAAAGTTCACATTTAAAAATGTTCATTGATAAAAACAAGATTAACATCTTGATCTTTCAACATGTCAAGACTTAAAAAAAAAAAAACTTCAACCATGAACCGGGTGAGGTACTTGGACTCAGTATTTCTCTGCATTACCAGTCTTACTTACTTAATCCTCTTCGTCCCCTGTGGAGGCTGCAACTATCTCTACTTAAGCCTATCCTGTGCAACATGTTGTGCCTCCCCCCCACAAGTTCGGTCAGTCGGTTTTTAAGTTCCCCAGGTCATGGTTCCCCCTCATGGTTGTTTTTGGCCTCCCTCTTACCAGACGGGGACCATCTCAAGGCGACTTTAGGAAAGAGGTCCTGGTCCATTCTAAGAACATTTCTGAGTCAGTGGAGCTGTCCATGTTGGATTTCCAGCTCCACAGTTTTTAACATATAGGTCCTTTTTGGAGATCTCCTGCCAAAAGATGCAACATATCTTCCACAGACAGCGGTTGTGGAACGCACAGATCTTTTTCTTGTTACTTTCTACTACATGCCAGCAGCCTGAGCTGCACAGGAGAACTGATTTAACACCACTCTTATACAGTCAAAGCTTGTGTTTTTTAAGGCTGTAGCGCTTTTACTTACAGATGGTTTGAAGGCTTGCAAATGTATCTCCCGAGCCAAATGCATGCATTGTTTTTTACTGACGAGACTTCCCCCAGATATGTAAACTCCTCGACATAATGGAGGAGTTGCCAGAGCTCAAGTGGATACAGCACGGCGACCCGGTCAGCCACTTAATAAAAAATAAAAATAATTTGCTCCCTTAAGTGCTCCATATCTGTGTTATGTTCTGCGCACTGTTCTCTACCAAGCAAATGATGGCCTTTAAATTGAACAGAAAATAAATCTAATTGAATAGAGTCTGATGCAGCACCAAGAAAATATGACAATCTGTGGAGTGTGACCACGTTTCGATGCATATAAATCTTATTTGAGAGAGCAGAATAATGCATGAGTCGAGGAGATTTGTATTTAAAACGGATAACAATCTCATCCCGTAGAGAGAAAAAAAAAAATAAGACACTTGTGTTTTGAATGACACTTTGGTTTAACTCTTGGTCAAAAAACCCTCTAAATTAGTTCGGCTACTGTTTTCATGTAGCAGCGGTGATAAATAGAAACGCCCACGCATCAGATTAGCACAAAGTCACATGAAGCAAATGAAGAAATCTGATGGAAAATTTGTCTTCGCTCTCTGGGAAGAAAAGACAGACGTGGTGGAGGTGTAGGTATAGTCATGGGGGTTGGGTCGGGTCTTCAGGGGGAGGAGGATGGGATTATTGAGACACAGAAAGAGTGTGTAAAAAAAAAAAAGAAATAAGAAGGTGTTATTGAGAGCACTGGAATCACTTGATTAATCAAGAAAGAGAGGCAGAGCTCTCTCTCTCTCCTGCCGATGTCCAATCAAAGCTGGAGCAGCTCTGGGGGCGCTGCACGGCGGGCCAAATCCTCTTGTTGCTCCAGCAGGAGCATGAAAGCCAGGAGGGGAGTCTCCTTTTGTCCGCACAAAGGCAAACCCTAACGCGCTTTCACTGCGACAAGGAATGGGAGGGCTGCTTTTGGGGTGGGGGGGTGGGTTGAAAAACAGCCAACAAGAGGTGCGAATAAGATGCCCATTCATCTCCCGAGCTTTACACTAATTCCCCGACCGTCTCCTTTTCTTCCCTTCGTCTGCTCCGCCACAAAACAACAAACAGTGAGAGGGAGTGAAAACACTGGGATCTTAGGGGGCTTAGAGCAGACGTGTAATCCCTGCCACTTCTGACCCTCCATCGGTGTGTAAGTCCCTGACCTCCCCATTGAGGGGCCGGGATGTGTGACTAAGGGACGGGTGACCCTCCCGCACACACATTCGCACTCGTACGCACACACCCCATTGCCCCCAATGCAGCCCCCTCACTCACACACCCACACACTCCAAGCCTTTTAAAGAGCTGAGCTAAGGAATTCAGGCTTTTGGAACACCTCCGTGGGCTCAAAGGAGTGAGTCTGTGAGGAGTCTATAAGTAGGGCCGGGCCTGATCGTGTTTCTTTTCTCCCACCATTTAATTCGTCTTTAGAGGCCATCTCGTTAACACGATCTTCCCCTCGCTTTTTTTTCTTACCTCCGTAACAGAAAGACCCCCCCCCCCCAATCTCCGTCTTGCCCAACTTCAAAGGTCCCTGCCAGCCGAGGAAAGAAAGTCACCTCTTTCTTCCATTCAGCGTCTCTCCCCCTGCTCCTCTTTTCTTGCCGTGGCTTTCTTTCTCTCCTCTCTCCTCGCTTCTTCCCTAAAGCGGCCGCCGAGAAATCATCTCACTTTCTGCCGCTGCTTTGCATTTGAAAAAAGGTGTAATTAGCCAGAGGCTTCGAGGAGGGAAAAGGGAGGGGGGGGGGGGGAGAGACAGGGCTGAGAGAAGAAGGAGGTGTTGAAGGGGAAAGAGGAAGAAGAGGAAGAAGAAGCAGAGCAAGGCCCCTTGCTCCCCTGTGTTACCCCGCTTGTCCGCCATCAAACCAAGAGGCCAGCCTGTTCGACCTACACGTCTTCTACCGACAAATAATGCACTAGTGGACCCGGTTTATAGACTCTGCTGCACCTGATTTCATCTTATTGGAGGAGCTAGCACAACCGAGGGGGCCTGGATCAAAGCCTGACATGCACTGTACTCCTGCAAACTTCCTGAAATGTTAGGGTGAGCTGCATGTGTGAACCCAAATGTCAGAATAGTTCAACCCGACTTTAGCCGCCCTTTTTCTCCTGTCAGCTTTCTTGCAAAGATGTTGGGGTGAGCCGATATTCACTGCTAGTGAACAGGCAGGTGCAATGACTTATACACCATGCTACTGGGGAGAAAGGGTAGGGTATTCTTAGGGTATTCTTAAGATGTATTTTGGGGCAGTTTTTTTGATCGGACAGTGGATAGAGTATAAACCACGGAGGAATGACATGCAGGAAAGTCGCCACAGGTCAAATTTGAACCCGGGCCGCCCGCTTGGATGTCTAAAGCCTCCGTACATAGGGTGTGACCTTACCGCTCGGCCATCGGCACCCCACCACTTGGGATAATCCTGTAGTAATGAAGCTGCTTCATACTCTTTTCTGCTGGACATTTATTTGTTTTTTTTCGACTTTTTTGTAATTACTGTGAATGCATCCATTTACACCTAGGCGTTGATATGAAGACAAAAATTGTCATCAAGAATAAATCTTCATGGTCATTGCTATAAAAACAACAAAAAAGAGTTGAGCAGGTCTCGTCAGTGGCAGCACAGACAGACAGACAGGAATAATGATTATGTAAATGTCAAGACAAACATTAAAAGTACATTATAAAAACATAAAAACACACAAAAGAAGCGTAGCATTGGACTCTTGAATGTGTAATAAATATTACACTGGGAATTTCAAGAGTCCTTTTTACAACATGTCCTGCCTCCTGAGACCCCCCCCCCCCCCCCCTTTTGGAGTGAAGACTCTCCTGCTGTGAGGGACATGTGAGGAAAGACCATGCTTACATTTTCTAGAAATGTTTAGATGTTTAGCAGTGCATGAGTCAAAGAAGCTTCAGACAAGGGGTTAATCAAGGGGCCTTTACAACACTCACATCCAGTCACTTAAATCACACAGAATTGACAAGAATTCAAATGCTCATTAATCTCTTAATGTTTACTACGAGAATAACATAATTTAGTTTAAGGTGACCCCTGAGATAGCTAACACCAAGATGACAAGCAAAATATCTATAAAAAAAACATTTACTAAAGACAAATTCATTTTAAGAGTAACCTACATTCCTTGTTTGTAATGGTTCACAAAGTCGTGAAAAAAATACAAAAGCACACAAACATATTGCAACAAACAAAATCAAACAAGTACAAACAGAGGAACATATAACTGATAACTAATTTAATAAAAACCTGTTATTGTTTTAAAGTTACTTATGTCCCCTTTTTGAGAAAAGAATCGTAGTAATGTACAAAATTGATTATTGTTTTAAATCCAATGTCCTGGGTGAGAGTCCATCACTTTTATCAGTATCCACCTCAAGTGGACTTTTACCCTCTTTATCAGCTGAACATGACAGACATTATTAAAATGTTCTCTTTAAGGAGCTTTTTAAGGTATCCCTAATTTTTTTAACAGCAGCCCTGGCTGTCCCTCAGATTTAGTTTCTTTCTGTGAAAAAAGCAAAACAGCACATTGTGATTTTTTTTTGGGGGGGGGGAATAAAAGAAGTCACATGCCAGGATTATACGGCACACTATTCTGTCCGAACAATGTCAAAAACCAAAATCCTATCATGGTTATCTCACTTCAGTGTTTTTTTTTTTTTTTTTATATTTCAGGGCCCGGCACAGTCCCCGCGGTGTTGCTTCTATTCATCCTCTGTGTGACAGTCTATTTCAATAATCTACATGCGTATAGCCAAAAGGCAGAGATAGGCTCAGCCTGAGCGTATCTAAAGGTGCAGTGTAATCCTGTAATATGCAGAGTGGTGAGGAAAATTCATTCTCCCCTCACGCCCATCGGGGTCTTAAGCCCCTGATGCAGCTGATAGAGATCGGCTGTTATCTCCGCAACACAGAACAACTTAACACTCTCACTCTGCACATGCACACACTCTCACACACACACACACACACACACGCCCTCGCATGTAAAAAACCAACCCCAAGACCACCTTCAGTGTATGCACATGCACATTTGCACACAGCTGCTTCATGTCAAAAGGAATATTCAAATGCACACTCACACTTACTCTCTCGATCTCCCTGTGTTTCTCTCTCTCTCTCTCTCTAACACACTCACAAACACGCAGACAGACATTAGTCGCTCAGGCTTACCTCTTCATGTTCCCTCTTATACAGATTCACCAATTTAAAATGCATCAAAAGACAGATGCTATAGTACATTTAGATGATTATATGTTTGTAGTATCTTCCATGGTCTGCATTATTTTGAGAATAGAAAAAACAGGAAAGTGGAGATTGCATAATGGCTCTGCTTATTTTATGTGAGTACATGAAAAAGAGAAGTGGAGATATAATGAAAGAAAAAAAGAGAAAGCTTAAAGTTAAAAGAAGGGGTAAAAAAGAGGAGATGAGGAGAAAACAAGAAGGCAGGAAATGAAAGACAGGAAACAAGAGCATATATTAATGTGTAAATTAATTAATTGCTTTGATTTGATCGTTATTTCTAATATGACATGGACAACTCTTAGACTCTAATAATGATACACAATATTATGTTGGAAGCCTTTCACGCAATGACAAATATGTGCATATACTGCCAAATTGAAATCAAAGTAATTTATTGTATTAATTTAATACGTTATGACAACTAAAATCTGATTTATTTTATCTGTGCTTCCTTTGTAAAACCAACCTTGTTTAACACACTTAGTAGGACTTTAAAACATTTCTTAGTAATTTCTTAATTAAGATGCTATGTTGTGTCGTGACTGTGCTTTAACTGAGGAATGATCAGATTAAATTAAACGTGTCAATTTAATAACTCAACAGGTAAAATAGAGGGGGGGGTGGGGGGGGGGGATAGGCTCCATGATGTGATGAATAAAGTACGCCTATGTGTCGCTGTTAATGCTGTTGCATGTTGCCTGTTACATATTCCTGAAACTGAAGATCTATACAGCTTGCGGAGAATATTCCCCAGTTAATTACTTGGTTTTGAAAATGATTTATCAAACTGATCACAGTGTTTGCAGGCTGAAGGCATTACCTCTAGATGTCTTGAAGTAAAAAAAAGAAAATGGTGTGCCACAGGGTGCAGTCTTGGGACCGATGTTATTTATACTGTACGTCAACAGTACCGGCCATAATTTTACCAATGAAACTTCCATTTGTATGTGGATGATACTGTTATTTATTGCTCTGCTCCTACACAACATAAAGTTCTCTGTCAGTTAGAAGAGACGTTTGTTACTGCACATAAACTCTTCAGGACAAATTTGGTTTGAATCTTTGAATCCTAACAAAACAAAACTCATGATATTTTCAAACTCAAAGAAAAAAACCACTGAACCTGCTTTCTATTATTATGATTCAGGGTGATGTTATTGAGTGTTTATCATCTTATGAATACCTCAGATTCTTAATTGATGATACGCTGTCTTTTAAGCTTCATATTCAGCAACTTGTGAAGAAGTCAAAGTTGTGATCTAAGCCATGGTGATCTAGCCAGGTTAAAAGAGAGCCAGCTTCATGACGCTTCTTGAAAACTTTGATTTTAGGCTCAACAGATCTGGCTTACCCTCTTAGCTCACATTGTGGTACACCCCTCTGAACAGGAATTGCAGCAAAACATAGTTTTAACAACAACAATCAAAACCATAGTACATGTAAAAAATAGGAAGAGGATCAGCTTAAACATTTGCATTCAGAAAGCCTGGATTTTTAATAAAGATATAAAAAAAAGCATTCATGGTAAGTAAGTTTTAAAAAATAAAATCAGATTGTAGATTGTTCCAAGTGAAAGGTGTGATAATTGCACAATGTCCAAAGAACTAAGGTTGTGGATCCTATCCCGGTGTGTACTTAAAGCAGTCCAGTTGACTTTAGAATAAAAAGTCTAGTGGTGAATAAGAAAGCCTCAGTTTTTGAGCAGAGGCATTCATGGAAAACACATCTGTATAATCAAGGACAGGTATAAATGGTAGACTCCACTGGTTTCTTTTTTTTTTTTTTACATAAAAGAAGAAACAAGACTTGTTTCTGTTTTAAAATCCATTCAAACCTTCGGCTTTTCAGTCACACCCTGAATGTGCTTCCTGAAAATATCAAACGCATGCTGAAGATTTGTAAAAGCTTGTGCAGGCATAGGTGTGCAGCTGTAAAGGAGAGTGTCATCAGCATAGAACTGAAAGCAGTCTGTCCAAGGCAAGTGAGAAGGCGAGGGTACAAGACGACATGAGAGGAAACAGGAGCGGGAACAAGAGGAAATGAGAGGAGACAGGAGAGGAAACGAGGAAACAAGAGGAGATGAGAGGAAGCGAGAGGGGATGAGAAGAGAATTACATGTGTTGAGGGAAGGAAACAAAAGGAGAGGAAACAAGAAGAGATAAGAGGAAAAGAGAGTTCTATAAACAAGGGAAGAGGACATAAGAATAAGTAACACAAGTGGAGATGAAAAAAGAGGAGAGGAAATAGTGGATTATAAATACATTAAAAGGAACAAGTGAAGGGGAAAACAAAACGGGAAAGAAATTAGGAGAGAAGGTGAGAGAAAAGGTAAGAGGAGGAAAAACAAAAGGGGTGAGAGAAGTGCGATGCGAGGGAATCAGAAGAGACACAGCTGTGGAGAGCCTGCCGGTTTATCCAGAGGAGGAATCTGGGGACCTGGATGTTGGTTTAGTCTGGCACTCCGTGTTTGTTTTGTCTGGTTTGGCTGCCGCCGATGTTTACTCAGTGCGTCAAGCGGGATTCTCTCTTAAACTCCTTAAAAATTAACAAAAACATAAACGTAGTGGTGAAGTGCAGTGATGTAGCTGTTTTTTCACATGCACAAAACTTCCCCAAATTGTCTGGGTGAGCTGCACGTTTACGCACACAGCTACATTTTTCACCCAGACTTTTTCCTGCCAGCAACAAGTGAAAAAAGGTCTGCAAGAAGTTGGGGTATGCTGATGTGTGATCTGCACTCTCTCTTTTCTGCTTGCCAGTGTGTTCGTTTTCACACATTGGTTTATTCTGTGAATAAATCCAATTCCTAATAACATCGATATAAAGGCAAACACTGTCAGAGTCCATTCCTGTGTTTGCCATCTTGGATATTCTGTAAACATCATACAGACTTCTGTAGCATCCTTCCTCCTGAAGCCCTCCCTCCTCTTCTGTTGGAGAGTGAAATTCTCCCGCTGTGAGGTACATGTGTGAAAGAGCCACCCAGAAAGATTTCAGGGGCAGACTGTGAAAATCTATTTCATAAGAAGGGTATGTAGGAGAGTCATGTCTGTATTTTATTCATTTTGATTAAACTACAACAGCGTATTTGTCTAGATATATAATGAAACAAACAAATGATAAATTGGCATAATTGTGAATTTAACTGATATTTGACTTTTTACTATGCAGGATTAAAAGGCCTCTGCTTTTCTCATGGGACATGACGGAGTGACTATGCAGCACACCTTCAGGTAAGTGGACAGAAAGTTGTGTGAATTTAAGATGTGTGTGCTGGAATAGAGCTCCTAAGTGTTCACCCATTGCTACTAAAAAATAGAGTAAAAATAGAACAAGGTGATGATAACCGCATGTGTGGCCTTTAGCCTATAATATGCGTCAGTGTGTGTGTGTGTGTGTGTGTCTGCGCGGCTTCAATCTGTGACATCACACTCAAGGCTTACGCATGTGTGTGTGTGTTTTTTTCCCCCTGATGCATATTTGTCAGCTGCTCTGTGTCCGTCTGATCGTCCTCTCTGGCATTTTCCAGGACGCTTTAATGAGCAGCCCTCCAACTCACAAACCAAAATGATGCTTTTTATTTATTCCAGAAGCTTACATGTCTATGATAATTCTCCCCCGGTCGTGCCTAAATCCGTCTTGTGTGTGGTTTGTCTCTTGGAAGCAGACGTTACTTGGCACAGGAGTGAGGCTGAGTGTTGATCCTTGGTATGGCACATATGGGCTGCGCTGTTCATTCTTAGATCCCGCACTGTTGATTGTGTCCAGTGTTGACTCTGGAGGAGCGGCGCTTGTTGATTCGGTTGTGTACATCTGCTGTCAGGGCCCCCAGTGGTGGCCTGCTAAACGGGAAGAGCCTGGCTGGCAGAGCAGGGTTGTTTGTCTGCTTCCAAACATATTGATCTCCTGCAGAAGGGAAAACATTAGCGATAGCGTCTGCACAGGCTGGGGCTAGAGGTGGGTAAATAGCTTTGTCAGGTCTGGCGAGCCTTCTCTGCCTTGTAGGAAATGAATAGCAGGTGTATTTGCTGAGAGTTTGCGGGAGGGAATCTCCTGGCAGGCTGACAGGGCAGGCAGAACGATGGGATGTCACAGCAGCAGGACCCCCTGATGCTTTTTCTCGCCATTACTGTGTGTGTTTGTAAGTGTGTTTTAAGAGGAGGAGGCGTGTCTGTATATCTCTCCAACTAGTTGTGGATTTTATTTTTTGCCATTCTTTTCAGCAAGAAAAGAAAACTGAACACATCCGTTTAAATAGCTTGTGATTTCACATTGTTACAGAGGTTATGGAAGTTAATGATCTTACTGAAATCTATAAAAGTAACCGCTGCAATTTATGTATCACCAAAAAACAAACCAGTGCTTTTTTTTTTTTTTTACCTAAACCTAAACCTAAACAAACACACCTTACAAATTCACCACAAGCAGATGCTAATGGATGCCTTAAAACATATCAATCAATCAATCCATCTTTATTTGTATAGAGCCAATTCAATACAAGTGTGACCTCAAGACACTTTACAAAAAGCAGGTAAAAGACCTTACTTTTTGTTATTTAATATTACAAAAGAGCAGTTAAAAGACCATACTCATTGCTATTTTATTTTTTAAGACCCAGCGTTAATTCATCATGAGCGTAGCACTTAGCAACATTTAACAAAACAGATGTGACCCCATGTAAGAAACGAATAGAAAGAGAAGTTAAAATATTCCAAACAAACCCTAATCATACGATTGTAGCCATTTTTTTCTCCTTTATTTCAGATGACCTTAAACTGACTTAATAACAGGATAGAAGATTACATTACATTACATTGTTTCTTAGGGAACCTGAAAACAGACACATTATTTTCTAGAAAAGGGAAAATTGGGCGCCAAATGGGTACCTTAACACAGATCTAACCAATGCGTTAGAACCTGAAAGACTGACTCTAAAGGATACCTTAAAACAGACCTGAACAGAATTTCTTTTTACTAGGGGGGTACACCTGATCCATTGAAAGAAAATGGTGCAACAGACATGTTTGGGTACCTGAAAACAAACATGGCAGGTGTTGGACAGAAAGACAAAAAGCCCATTAAACATTAGCTAAAGGGTACCTTAAAACAGTCTTAACATCATGTCAAAAACTAAACATACTCTAAACGCCTTCAGACCTACAAATGAATTGGAAATAATCAAAACGGACATTAAAACATCCCCTAGAGGATAGCTGGAGACAAAGAGTCTGTATTTGATAACAATTCAAAGGATTACGTATGAAAAATGTATTTTTCTTTTGGTAAGATTTTAAACAAACCCATTGTATGAGGACACACTAGATTAATAATAAAACACATTTTATTGTGTTGTTTTCTTGCTCTGCCAATTTGGTGTATGTAAATATTCAATTTGTGGGCTTAATGGTTGAGATAAATGACAAAATCCCTCTCTTATTGTCTTTGCACATTACTTCTAACCTCGGCAGACAAAAACACACACACACACACACACACACACACACACACACACACACACACACACACACACACACACACACACACAAAACACACAGACAAGGCAGAATGACACTGAGAGAGAGAGAGAGAGAGAGAGAGAGAGAGAGAAGGAGTCCAGGATATGAATATTTAACAGTAGCCTCTTGCAGCACAGAGCCTGCCAGTCATTGTCAAATAGGACTTAATCTTTTCAATTTCTGGGTGCAAATATTCACACTGGCCACTGTTTGTTGCCCAGATTAATGAGGCTCTCTGCCCATAATCCTCTGCTGCTAATTCAAGTGGCCGCCGGTGCGGTTAGCCAGGGGAGGACGGGATGCTGAGAACACATACATAGCCGAGATTATTTCCTCCCCCCTCTCTCTCCCTCTCCCTCTCCCTCTTCCTTCCCTGCCCAGCGTCCCCACTTTGTCGTGTTGAGTCCAGTCTAACTCACCCCCCAAACCCTTTTTTAATGACCAGTGGAGGAGGAGGTATATACTGTACATTTTTATTGATATAAAGATTATTTGATCCAATCTTAACCATGACTTGTCGCATCTTGTAGCAAGTATTATGTAATCATTGTATTGTCCATGTAACTGGTGGTGATCCCGCTGTTTTTCAACCTAGTAACCCTTGAAGGAGCATGTGGTAAACCTGCGTCTTAATACCAAGAGCACTCAGAGAGCAGAAATCTGTCAATGTCAAAAGACCTTCACTCGATCAATTGCAAAACTGCAAGGGAAAAAAAAAAGCTTTGTATATCTGAATCTTCTTTTCAGAAACGATAAGAAAAGATGGCTGTGTCAAGCAAGAGCGTCATGATCTCAACTGTGCATTCATTATACGCATATAAAATGGTAATATCTCGCACATTTAACATTCATCTTCAAAAAGCAGAAACACACTTTATTATCATGTATGAACTGTGTGTATAATTTCAACTGCTTCACACAGAGATAACTTCATGGAAATAGCAAAAAAAAGAAAAAAAGTGTATGTTTACAAGGATACAATCTGAACTCCTCTGTGAGGTGAAAACACTTTAACCCTTTTCACACATCCAGAAATCTCCTTATACTCCGGAGATTTCAATTTGAGCCAATAGAAAGAGAATGACGTTTATATACAGTGACTGTCTAAAGTGTCTGCACATGACCTCTACGATCTCTGTGCACGTAAACAAACGACTGCATTCTGTTTTCTGTTGGTCAGTATGTTGTTCTCCTCTCTTTTGTGGATGTTGTCATTCCATTGGATTACACGTAGCATTGATATAAAGGCAAAAATTCTCATTAAAGCGTCGTGTAGTGGACTCTGTTGCTACTGCCGCTACTTCCGCGTTGTTTATTTACGTCACGTCTTACCTCGGGAAATCCCCCGAGCCCCCTCCCCTCTGACAGGGAAAGTCCCCCACTGTGAGGAGCATATGTCAACGGCTAGGTCGAGAGAATCTCCCGAGAAGTCCTCCTGTAAATATCTAGATATTATCCGGAGTGCATATGTGAAAAAGGCTTATGATTGTTACCATTAGGTCAATATTGCTGATGAGTGATCATGTCCAACATTAAATGTGTTCTTCCTTTGCTCGAGCTTTATCTATCTGACAAGTTTCATGAAAATCATTCCTGTAGTTTTTTCCGTAATCATGTTGATAATCCAAGTGGAAACCTCCGGTGTTGAAAAATGAAGCCAATGCTGAATTGCAAAAATCCTACAGTTCAACGAGTGTCCACTAGAGGCTTGCTCCAGGAACACAGGGAGTCACATACACACACCAGGCAAAAAAGCAGTTTTTATAGGAGAAATATATTTTTTTAACAGCCTGGTACAAAAACGACACACTGTAGGTCTGATTAGTTATTGTTGTCACTGGAACACACTGTACGGGGGATTTTTAAAAAACGTCTTCATTCCCAAAGTTAGGCGCATAGCTGACAGGTGGGCTCGATGTAATGGTTGGTCAAGAGGCTCAAAACCCGCCTCAGCTCCAGCTCTCAGCCTGTCGTTAGGTTGACTGAAAGTTAGGTTGAGACAGGATTTCCAACATGGCGGCTGCTGCAGATGAGTCTAGCCCCCTGCTGTGACAGATGTGTGATGTCACTCAGACTTCATCCTTTAATATTTACAGTCTTTGTGATAAACACACAAACACAGACGAATACAAGCCTTCATGTTTCAGAAAATGTTTTTCAATATTACGAGCGTTACAATCAGAATTTTATGAACTGATCTGTTTTTTAAACTGTATTCTGATGATTATAGAAATATGAATTAGTTATAGAAGTTTCAAATAATGGAAAAATACTCTTTACCCAATGTCCGTCCAACAAACTCTTCTTTAATGGCTTTAGATGCGATTTTTTGATCCAGCAGATGTCGCCCTTGAGCACCAGCATGAAACCAAAACAACTCGCGCTGCATTGTTGTGTTAGCATGCTAATGCTAGCGATCTTTATGATTCTCGTATCTTCACACTGCATGCAAATTTACCTGAAATGAGCGTGATCTAGAAACACAGTTAAGCAGTGAGTACAGTATGTTATTCTTCTTTTCTCTAGTCCCTCAATTAAACAACTTTTATACACGAGGGGAGGAGTCAGCCGGCCGTCCCGGCGATGTAAACAAACTGAAGATAGGACTCTGAAAACTCTGAAAGCATCACAGACAGTGGGACTCAGGTGTTACACCCATTGTAGACAGTCATGACTCACAGAGTTATTTTCAGAGGATATACTTGATTTCTATGACATGTAAGTGTGAAAAATCGCATATAAAGCCTTTAACATGCTGAGAGTGAACCAGAGTTGTAGAAATGTATCTTAAAATGAAATATGACATTAACTGACATTTCCTTTTTGGTGAATTGTATTCTGTGTTCGAGCGGGATAATTCATATTTCAATTTAAGTCAAATAGCATCCATACATCCATTTACATTTTTGCTCATTCATAGAATTAGGTCACAGTGTTACTGAACAAAATTGGAGTAAGTCATCAGCATGGTGGAGGAATCAAAAGGAGGAAAGGATCATAGCACAAGTTCAAACATGCTCACTTGACCTACTGGTCTAGTCTCTTTTGACTCACTTGCTCCTGTTACTCCTTCAGCTCCTGTTTGTCCTTCATACATAAATCTAATCCTTATATCTGCTCGGCTCGCCTTGATGTTTCACTACCAATACACAACCTTTTTTCTCTCTGCATGGCTTTTTTGTGCGGACACAATTGGCCTCAGAGATTAAATGTTATGACTCTTGTGATAAAGACCTTTTTCTTCCAGCAGCCCTATTTGTTCACATTTTTTATTCTCCCATACTTAAGTTGGCGGAGCAGTGGTTTCTATGCATGCTGTTCAACCACAGTAGTGCCTGAGTTGGTTCTGATCTAGCTGTAACCTCCAGGGCTGAGAAATGAAGCAACTGCTCAAGAGTCAGAAACTGCAGTTCCCATAGTGTCCAGAAGAGGCTGGCTCAAAAAAGAGAGTAACTCCCATAAGTTCCATATTTAATAACCAGATTTACAGCTAAATTAACCATGTTTACATGCTGGTACAGACATATTTTAAGTCTCTATAAGTTACTTTTCTCTATTTATGATACCTGATCTTGCCTTGGAATGTGATACTTTTTAATATAACTAACAACTTTAGATTTTATTAAGGCTTAGGGTGCACTGTGCCTAAACATGCCTCACCCCTAAAGTCCAGTTACTTTGACGAGTGTAAGTGTTCTGTTGGATGTTTTATCACATTACACTTCCTTGGCCCTGGCACGTTTAAAAGAGATGTTTTTTTTAGCACGGCACAGTTGTTCATGCACGAGCACAAGCACTGGTACACAACGCGGTTATGAAGTACGATCTATCCCCGGCACCATTATTGAAAAAAATCCCGTAGTGTTATGGCTGTATCTGACTCAAAATAAGCCACAAAGTCAGTAAAGCAGCTGTCATGATCTCTGTATTGTTCTCCGCACATCTCAGCGCGGTGGATACATTGAGCAGAAGCTGAAGTCGACGACAGTGGACACATCACAAGTGCAAGAGGCGGTGCTGGTGACACTTCGGCACCCACCAGCAACAAACGGCGCAAAAACACGAAAACAATATGACAGTCACATCTGCTTTTGGATTCTTTTGGAGTGGCACAGAGAATGAGCCCAGATGGCAGTGCGCGGTATGATGTCAATAATAAAAAATATGCATATCAGGAATAAAATGGCCTCCTGTGTAAATTGTATTTGTAGTTAAAGGCTTTATATGTGATTTTTCACACTTAAATATAATAGAAATCAAGTATATCCTCTGAAAATAACTCTGTGAGTCATGACTGTCTACAATGGGTGTAACACCCGAGTCCCACTGTCTGTGATGCTTTCAGAGTTTTCAGAGTCCTATCTTCAGTTTGTTTACATCGCCGGGACGGCCGGCTGACTCCTCCCCTCGTGTATAAAAGTTGTTTAATTGAGGGACTAGAGAAAAGAAGAATAACATACTGTACTCACTGCTTAACTGTGTTTCTAGATCACGCTCATTTCAGGTAAATTTACATGCAGTGTGAAGATATGAGCATAATAAAGATCGCTAGCATTAGCATGCTAACACAACAATGCAGCGCGAGTTGTTTTGGTTTCATGCTGGTGCTCAAGGGCGACATCTGCTGGATCAAAAAATGGCATTTAAAGCCTTTAAATAGCCCTAGACTGTATTTCAGTGTTGGCCATAATGGAGAGATTTTCTGAGATGGTACTCGTTGTGAAATGTTTGAGAACCACTGCATTAGATGATTGCCTCACAATGTACCTGCTATCCTCACTGTCAACCATCTTGTTTTGTTCTTGTTATATGGTATGGTTTTGCATGGCATGGTGCGTTACCCTGATATTCCCTTTCCCAGTAAAGATTCACTTCTGTAAGTTTTTGTTTCCCATGACAGATGTACCAAATGGAAAACATCGAGCAATTTCTTGCCTTGGAATGTAACACAGTGATGCTGTCCATCATCGTGGTCCGTAAGGTAAAATGTACGTCAGTTTGCTGATGCTGAATCTTGCTTGGTCCAGATAGCAGGCTGACCCTTCTGACCCTTCCTCAAGGTGCCTCAGATGAGATCTAAGGTCGGCGTCGCACTCACACTTCTCACTCCTCACTCCTACTACCCCTCAGATGTAAATGCTACCTCTCTCTCTCTCTCTGTATTTCCTCTGAGTTTCCTTCTGGGGTAGCCATCCCTCTCTTTTTTTTTTGGTTATTAACCACAGCTCTTTAACTAAAAGCACCTTCAATCCTTCGCTTGGTCCATTAGCGCTGCCAGATGGGGGGAGGTTGGGTCCTAGCGGCTGTGTGTGACCCTACTCTGATTAATAGAGTAGGTGAGGGCAAAGGTGCATTGCACACCCCCATTCATTACCTCATTAGGATGGCCCACAGTGAAAGGTGATCTGCCTCATTATATCTCAATGACAGGGGCTGAACTGAACGCAGTGTGAGGCTTTTACTCTCTACAACCACCCAGGTCCCTTCCACCTGTCTTTTTACACTGACACACACAAAGTCACAGTACTTTACCCAGCACTCAGTGCAGAGAGGACAATCGACGTGATGAACAGTTAACCACAAAGACTTGTGACTCCATGTAAAAATTCACAAGTGTAACACGGGATACAACATAAAGGTTAGTGTATATTTGCTGTTAGGTGTTTATTTTTCCTTCATTCAATGCTCACAGGGTTGAAGGTGAATCCGTTTGTTTGTATTTGTTCTTCATTCTGGGTATTTGAGACTGTTATATTTGCAAGGTTGAGATTCCCACCATGTTTGTTGTCCTTGATTATATTGTCTCGTTCTGCACGTCCTTGTAATAGGAACACGTGCACAGACACAAGTGCAGTTTCCCATTGAGCAAAAGCACTGCACACAATAGCTATTTCCTGCACATCTCTCCAAATAAGTTACTTGTGGTTTTGCATTCTCAATTCATTTTGCATTTGGATTTAAAGGGACATGCTGTTTATTTGGACACTAGTGAAGCTTCTCTTTCATTTGACACGGGTGCTGCTTTAATGGTTTGGTATGCAACATCAGAGTATAACACAGACTGTATGAAACATGGACGTAGTCTCAGTGATGTCACCTATTGGTTTGCTGAAGGGGCGTTTTGAAGCGGTGGCCATGTTGGAAATGCTATCTCTACCTAACTTTCTGATCAAGCTTGTAACAGGTAAAATTAGTAGAATGGGTCCGCCTGGCACTGAAATCAGACATGAGCCTAATTTTGCTAATGTATGCATAACTGACTCTGTGAAGCAATACTGAAATTAACTATTTAGACTAAAGGTGTTCTTGAACCAGGATGTAAACATGGTTATTTCTGCTGTAAAAAAAATGCATTTTAATATGGGCTCTAATGGTGATTACTTAGCTTTTGGAGCCAGCTTCAAGTGGACACTTGAGGAAATACAGTTTTTTTTTTAAAATTCTGGCATTAGCTTCATTTTTCAGCCGATATATGAAGTCAACTCTTTACTGGGTTAAAGGCAGCTTTGTTTAAATTCTCTCAATGGCAAGAACATGATGTAAAAAATGTCACAGATAAAAACGGCCGTGTCGTATAAAATTCATCACCATACCCTCTCGCTCGCTGGGAATTTAAAGGGATACTTCAACCATTTGTATTAAGCATTATATCAGTAGTAAACTGGTAGTATTTTTGAATGGCCGTTCATCCCGCCCTCGTTTCCCCCTGAGACTGGAAAGTTCTGTATTTCTAAGTCTGAAAAGAAGCTTCCAGTGATGTCATATTGCGTCACTGGAAGCTGTTGCATATAAATGTGTCTGTAAATGTTTTTTTTTAAATTATATTTCTACTGCTATATTGTATATTTTGGAGAAACTGTAACGATCGAATTTCCCTCTGGGATTAATAAAGTATTTCTGATTCTGATTCTGAAATCGAGGACGTTTGTGGGAGTGGCCTGCGGTGCTGTGCATTCTGGGATTTGGTGTCTTTCATCCACATGAGCCAAAAAGACAATTTCTGCCTTTTCTCGGCCAAGAAGGCTCCAACTTCAAAATGTATTTCACATTTCAACGGGTGAAGTATCCCTTTAACTGAATATTTACACCCCTAAATTTCCACCTAAATTCCATACAGACATTGTACAAGGGGGCTGGCACTAAAATTCTAAAGTTGGCGTGAAGAATCACCTGTTTGCTTTCACACATCATCTCAACAATCTGACAATCCGGGGACATTTTCAAGAGTTTTGTGTGTGTGTGAAAACACCAAAAGACCTCTTTCAAATGTCTATTCAACGGTGGACAAATTAGTTTTTTTATAAAGTCACTTCAATGGAAAAATGCCCCCTGAAGCTAACATATCATCAAACTGGGCACTGATCAACTTCAAGTGGCTCATGCATAATTAATGTTAATTGAGGCACAGTTTGTTTGGGTTACCGTTGTTTGAAGGGAGACATGACAGTCTTTGGGTTTCTGACATTATCTGGGAGGGCACATATTCTCTGCATTCACAACTTGTGCTAACCTATGCAAATAGAAGAATGTGTCGTTCATTTTATTTTTTTCAAAAGCTCTGTAGTCTTGATGTGTTAATTTATTTCAGCACCAACAGAGAGATAGATGATAGATTTTAAAATGTCCCAGACGACACGTGTGTGTTTGTGTGTGTGTGTGTGTGTGTGTGTGTGTGTGTGTGTGTGTGTGTGTGTGCATGCTGCTTATATGCATATAGGTGCATGCATGCTGGAGTGTAACGCAGGCCTTGAATATTTATATATTTGTGAGCTCAGGGTTGGCTGCCTGTAGTGGGACGGAGGTGTCGGTGGAGCTGAGCAGGAGAAGACAGGAGCAGGGGGAAGGGGGGGGGAAGATGGAGGGGAAAGAGAGAGTCCCTCAGGCGTGTCCGGGGCTCTGATGGCTCCCCTGACAACCTCCTCTGTAATGGTCTCCCTCACTCTCTGAATGCTGTGAAATTGCAGGCCGGCGCTCTACAGCTGAGGACTCCGAGGAGACAAACGGCCTTTTAATTCAGAGCGCGGAGAGGTGACGGAGAGGGAGGCCCTAAGGGAGGGCTACCAATCAGACATCCATCATACTAACCTCTCCCTTGGGACCGGCCCTGCCAAAGAGGGGCCCTGGAGGTGGTCTCGAGCGTGCGCGTCTGCGTGCGCGGGGTTGGGGGGGTGACACTGCGTGTGTGTGGAATGGCGGCTGCAGGGGAGGGAGGGAGGGAGGGAGGAGGAACTGGTCTGCTCAGGTGTCCGGGCTGTCACAGTGCAGAGTGGAGCAGAGAGGGACGGGGGCTGATATTTTCTTATTTTTTGACATACATTTTTAGTCTTTACTTTGACATGGCTTCACTTCAGCTTCCACTACACAGCCTCTCCACTGAAAAGCTTTTTTATTTATTTATTTATTTTTTAAATATTTCCTATTATTGCAAACACTATAACCTTTTATTCCTGTCCTTAAATTCTGCAGATTCTGTAGAAGCTCGGGGAACACATGGAGTTCAGGGTTTGTGGAATTTGTAAGAACTGTTTACTTCCTGTGAATCAAAATAGGTATTTTAGAAAAAAAAGTCTAAATGAGAGAGACGCACTCTGCGGCTCTACAGATATTTCCTGAAGGCCTCACAGAGGAGGAAAGAAAAGGGGGCTGATGCTCACTTCAGATGTAGGTCCTTGAAACAGAAATGTTGCACTGGTCTGTAAAGTAAGCACACATAAACAGTACACATCTCCTCCAAATGAATGAATATGTATTCTATGCTTCTTTTTTTTTTTTTTTTTAAATCAAAATACCTCTCGTGTGATTCTGAGTTCTTTATCAATCCTCTTCCGTAACTTCTACTTGGCTTGAAGGCTTTCTGATCTGTATTTCAAGCGCTTAATAATAACAATCCATACTTCAGAGCTCCAACCTGTGAAGGCTTCTCTCAAATCTTTTGTGAAGAGGAAGAGTGGCCGAGACTTTGCCACTCAGTTGAATGTGTTGGAAATGTCAGATGAATTCCAGGTGACTGGTTAATTGAGTTTTACTCTAGTGCTGTAAAAAAAAAAAAAAAAAAATTAAGGTATTTTGAATGTTTTAATTCTTTCGTGGTGGTGGGACAAAAGGATGTCGAAGGATTCTTCAAAAGAAGTAAAATCTGTTTCGCCTTCAGATTTGGCCAGGTTTCACAAACTTTTCAGATCGTGCACCATATGAGTGTATGGCAGTTTTGACTTTTGTCTTGGGGAACCGGAAAGAAATGTCTTTACATTTTAAGGAACATAAATCTTCCTGAGTTGCGGGGGGGGTGGGGGAGAAACACTGGAGCCTGGGGATTATTTTTCAAAACTATGCGATTTAAAGCCACACAGAAATTCCTCACGTGTTAGCGACATCACAATCACAGGTAGCCACACCCCCAGAAATACCCTAACATGTCTATTTTAGACTTGTTAAGAGTATTTAGAGGACGTCTTGGGTGACTTGCTTAGCCTGCTGCCACCGCGACCCGACCCCGGATAAGCTGAGGATAATGGATGGATGGATGTTTCTTTTAATTAAACGGGACCATAACGTTCAAGATGAACATCGTGCTGTGTTGGTGAAGACTTTAAATGAACCATCGAGTCTATACACTCAATTGAAAAATTAAAAACATGGAAGAAGTAACCTCATTTTCTTACAGACTTCTATACAATTAGACTTCTTTTTGCTAAAAGAGTCGCCCCCTGCAGGCCATTAGAAAGAACGCAAGTTTAAGGCACTTTCCCATTGGCTTCATTTCTTAAATCAAGAGGCTCCACCACTTACAATGCAAAGCAAATGCAAACTATTCCTGAAATATTCAATCATAAGTTTTTCATCGTTGTAATTCAACAATAATATACATATTATAATATCTGATACATGCGTAACCACTGAAGGTTATTTAATCACTTATTTTAGATTCATATTTTGGACTGAGGATTATATTTTAAATAATTGGGAATCCAAAAATCAAACTTATTCAGTCTTTATTACCACTTTGAATAAAAGACTATTATATTGTCCGAACAGTGAGTTTATATACAGTATTGTCATGTTACTCAATGTGTCATGTTTACATCTACCTGAGAGGCCTTGCATACACTTCAGGTTTACAGACATCTTAAATGCATCTTAAAAACACAATAAAAAACATCAATTGTAAGTTAGAGGGATAATGTCCTTGAAGGAAGAGGGACACAAAGTGTTTTGTGTGAGTGAAAAATGGATATAGTTGCTATAGGAGGCTCAAGTGTTGTGCCTTGTTATTGTGATGACCGGCCTCAGGTCCAAGTTTTATTCCACCAGAACATCAACATGTCAGAACCCATTCAACATGTAAATAGAGTCTGCAGAATGGAGAACATGAGATATAATGTGACTGTGTAATGCAGGATTCCCATTGAAAGGAGAAAAGCCTGCTGCTGTCCTTGGTGCTTCCTGCGTGTCAGCACCACGGACAGCTCTCTCTCTGCCTCTCTCTCCCTCTCTCTGCACAGGTGAGTGTCTCTCGCCCTCTGAGTGCACAGAAGAGCAGAACAGAGCAAACAGGGCTTTTTATTCTTTTTTTCTTACACAATGTGATGTGGCTGCATTCAAACACGGCTTGGAGCATTTTCCTCACATGTTCTTTTTCCCACCGTCTGCTCTTCAGAATCTCCCTCTGTCTGTCTCTCTCTCTCTCTCTCTCTCTCTCTTTCACTATTCCCTCTCTCGATTTTTGTGTCTCCCAATCGTTTTACAGGCAAAAGGGCGTCCAGTTAATCGGGGGAAACTCATTCAGCCTTGTCTCTACAAAGGGCTGAAATATACAGGGTAAACCAGAGCTTCCCTGGGCAATGAATTCTCCTAATATTGACATGAAACCACCTTTAATACCCAGACTAATAGTAATGATTTTAAAGTCCATCATCACAACACTTTGGGAATTAAAAAAAAAACAACAACAATACAATGAAGAAACACAAACAGCCAACAGCTTAAAAAGTCTAAAATCATCAAGGAGAGGAAAAAGTCAAATATGAGAGTTTAAATCCCTGAGAGAAACAGAAACTTTCACACATGCTCTTTTATTATTTTATGAATGAAGCGTGGAAGACTTTTAGGGCAATTATAAGAAAATTAATCAGAGGAATTGTTATTCAATATTTTATTGTGGAAATGTTCACAATTAATCAGAAAGGAAAAAGAAAATCTTGGCACGTTAAATTAATTATTAAAATGCAAATGAATGAGATAATATGAGAAAAAACAATAATAATGAGAATAAAAGTTAACCATTTAATTTGAACTTCATCAATAACTTTTTATGTTCAATTCTTGGGTTGACTTTATTTTTTATTTTTTTCTGATTCATTTTATCTTCAAATCTGAACTTCATTCTAAACACTTTTCCTTTATTTGTCTAAAGTTTGACTAAACTATCAAAATGCAATTAAAAAATGAGCGTCCCTGTTTTTATTTCTTCTTGCCCGTCACTAACTAACTCCTCCATATATTCATAGATAGATAGATAGATAGATAGATTTCTTAAACCCCTTTGTTAACCCCTCCCTCTCTAAATGTTATCAATGATCCATCAAAATGAGTCAAAATTCACACCTCGTGTCATTCACATCACTGAGGTTGAGAAAAAAAAAAGGTTAAACAAGTCCCCCTCCTCCATAAATTAACGCATCGCCTGTTTGCTTAACTGGAACTAACAAAACGCGTCTGATGGTAAATATTTGAAATCTCTCTTCGATTGGAGGCCACTCTGTTAAAGAAGCAGCGGCTGACCACCAGCAGGCTCTCCCTATTGACGAGCTGCAGCTAATCCATCGCATTTCCCTGTAAATAGCTTTCTGCATGAGAAAAGGCCCGCGAGCCCCCTCCTCTGCGCACTGTAATGCACGAGCGTTTTGTCACAAGGCCATTATAAGGTTGTGTAGCATTAGCCCCTTGTTCGACTACTCCCACTCCCTTTGCAGCTATTCACATTCAATCCAGGAGCCATTTACAGACGGCCTCCTCGTGCCTGTTGTGCAGGTATTTCCTAACCTTCATTGTATCTTTTTTTTTTATTTTAGTGGACTTTAAGGTCTGACCAGAATGCTAAAGGGGGAGGGGGAGGGTCTTTGGTTGCACTTTCACCCCTAAAAAAAAATCCGTATATGTCTCTATAAGCTTCCACATCCAGACTGGGCTCTAAAAGCTGGAAACAAGCTGCATCCTCGGCCCTGGTATTTCTCTTTTCCACGGCGTGTGGTTCAGGCTTCGCTTGGAGGCTACAGCTATGAGCGTGTAACCATAACAACTGTCCTCTGATTGGCTCTGCTGGCACGGGAATTAACAGGGGCGTCATCCAATGTGAGCGCAGGACGCGCGCCGCGCTGGCAAAACCTCGTGATAACCCAGGCACAGTGATGCTGAAAGTGGCGACGTGAGGGTGAGCCCGGAGGAAATGAGTGGAGCCCCAAAACAACAAAGCAAGAGCGAGGGATAAAACATCAGAAAAATAAAACACGTTTTGAATTATGATGTTTGAATAGTTTGAGAAACCATGCTGAAGCTCTCCTCTTCTCCCTCTCTGGATTTTGGATTGTGACAAGTGCCAGGACTGGAACCCCAAACAGGACCAGGACTACAATAAATCTTAAGGATTGTTGTCACCCTCTTACCTTTTGAAGGGTTCGTCCAATTTTCGCCTGACAGCAACACACCTCCCGGAGCCAAGACGTTGTTCCCCGTAGATCCGGGTCGCCCCAGTCCGAGCAGCGCAGTCAGTGTGGGCAGGTCGGCACTCGGCGTCCTGCAGGCCGGAGACATGATGGTCCTCTGTGCCGGCTGCGAACGGCCAATTCTGGACCGGTTCCTCCTGAACGTTTTGGACCGAGCCTGGCACGCCAAGTGCGTCCAGTGCTGCGAGTGCAACTGCAACCTCACCGAGAAGTGCTTCTCCAGGGACGGGAAGCTCTATTGCAAAATGGACTTTTTCAGGTAACTGGACTGAAAATGTGTTTTTAAATTTGCTCTGGTGCGACAAAGTTTATACTACGATATGTCATGGATACAATATTGATTTCAGTAATATAGCAGGCCTAGATATTTAACATAAATACAAAAGAGAAAACAATGTGTCCTAAACTGGAATAAAGTGTGGTTAAAAATTATAAAAACACATATTTTAAAAAGAAATATGATAGAATCCGAGGGGGGATTTTTTTTCCCTTTCATCAAAAACAATGTGGCCTGAACTGATAGTATGCCTGCACATGAGGGGTCAAAATATCAAGTCAGGGGTCAAAGCATTTTAGATAAACCTCATTAAGATGCATCTGCACTAAATGAAACACGTTTACATTTAGAATAGATAATAAAAATAGCTATTTACGTGATTTTACTTGTCACCAAATTCTAATTTTGGTCACATTATGGGTCATAAAATCAAAGAAAAGAGCAATTAAAAAATATAATCTCACTTTGTAGGCACGTGTGATCATTTTTAATCTATTTTCCACGTGCAGACAACACTTTCCCAAACAGCCATTAGGCCATTAACCGGTTCACAGTTCCCAAAAAGTGTTTCAGGTAATTGAGTGATAAGTGAAGCCCTTGTTTGTCCCTCTCTGTCTCTCTCTCTCTCTCTCTCTTAGCATCATTTTCATTTCTATGTGTGCGTTATTTTCTCCCCCAAATTGTCTAATGACATGTAAGACACATTAGCCCCCTTTTTTTTTTTTTTAAGGGGGACTGGGCTGGTTTTGGCCTCGCGCGGCCTTGGCCATCATATTACCACAGGTCCCATCAAGGGCTGGATTTAAATGGACGAGCCATTAGCCGGGCGAAACAGTAATCACCCTAATATGTCCATTTGTTGTGTAAGTAGAGTTGTGCCCTTTTCGCTGGGGGGGTGTTGGGTGTTGGGGGGGGGGGGGGGTGTTGGGGGGGGCTCGGCCATGCATGTGAAAAAAAAGAGGGACAGTGAAGCGATACCATTGCAAATGGAGAGACAAGCCTACATTAGTGTTAAAACAATGATACACAAAGGGAGTGCTTTGCTGTCACCCAAGGGCTTAAGCTACCCCCCCACCCCCCCCTTCTGGAAAGGCCGGCTGGAAATCCAGGTAGACCGACCAGTTTGAGCCTGGAAAAATCTTTAATATGAGTCAAAAGAAAAACTGTAGAACACCTTAATTTATCAGGCCTTATCTCTGAGCACCTTTTTATTATAAACTAAAAAGCTTCTTCTGATTCATCCTGTCAAAACCAGGAGGCGACTTCATCGGAATTATAATATTTTTTTTGTTGTGTATCAAATTGATGAGTCTTTTCCCACCCAGTGAAGCTCGTGTTTAAGCGGGTGAATATGGATTAAGAGCAGATTTTCACGCTAAAACGCTCCCACTCTGCCTAATCCTGTAATATATCCTCGTCTACAATGTGTTGATTGTCACTAATACGTTTTGCGTGGGGTTATTGTCAGAGCACCCTCCATCAAAATAAAGCGCAGGGTGTAGAGAGCAGGATTTTTTTTTAAAGTCTTCAAGTTTGATTTGTTTTATTTTATTTTTCATCTTCTTTTTTTTTACGGTGCCCGCAGCTGTTCAGAATTTCCTCATTCAGCTGTGTCGATAACGATTTTCAAAATAAAATAAATATTTCAGAATATTGCTTATTATTTATCACACTTTACCGAAATATTCTGTTAACTGAAACTGACAATTATTACAAGGGCGTACATTTTGGAAATGGTAATAAAAAAATAATATTTTATGATTCTCTGTACGTATAATTTATAATGAAGAAAGCTATTGTTAAAGCTATTTTTATTGTAATTGTGCTGCTGCGATTTGCTTCATTAGCTGCATTCTTTAATTCCTTAAATTTAATGTGAATGTTCTGATATTATTTACACCGGAAACCAATTTCAGAATCATTACAATTATATTGTCTAATACTGTGTAATATTGCCATTGATATGCACATGTGTAGATATAAAATGTTACCGTTTAATAACCATTAAATGTCGTAATAAAAAGTCCTTATCATGGCCACGTTTTGTTTGCGATCTCAGGGCCATAAAAATAAACTGTAATCTCTTTTTTTTGAATTATGAAAAATAAACTTTTTTTTTCCTTCTCGTTTATATTTCTAGGCGGTTTGGCACAAAGTGCGCGGGCTGCCTGCAGGGAATCTCGCCGAACGACCTGGTGCGTAAAGCGCGCAGCAAGGTGTTCCACCTGAACTGCTTCACCTGCATGGTGTGTAACAAGCAGCTGTCCACGGGAGAGGAGCTCTACGTGATCGACGAGAACAAGTTTGTGTGTAAAGAAGATTATGCGAGCTCCGGAGCCATAAAGGAAGTCAGCTTAAATTCAGGTAACCATCACTGTATATAATACACCGACGTGTGTGTGTGTGTGCGTGTGTGTGTGTGTGTGTGTGTGTGCGCGTTTTCTTATATTCTGTGTGTGAGAAGCTCTATAAACATAACCATATAGATCAGACAGTCTACTTCAAGAGACAATATAAAAGACAAGGATGGAAGCTTTGGAATGTAAGATTTTTCAACGCGGAGAGGATTTCCCAACAACCTTGTCAGATGAGTGCTTTCAATATTTACCTTTCACAGGACAACGGCGTTCTGTTATTGTACGCCAGTGTCCGCTGGGAATGTCGGATAGTCTGCTTGTGTGTGTGTGTGTGTGTGTGTGTGTGTGTGTGTGTGTGTGTGTGTGTGTGTGTGTGTGTGCGGCTTCTGTTTCCACAGTCTGTTCATCCTCAGAGCAAGCTGACGAGGACCCTGCAGCAACACTCTCTTATTCTATAGAGCCACAGTTTATTAGGTTTTTTTTTTTAAATCTGTATGTAATTATCCTTAATGTATGCTTTTTTTCAACATAACATATTGTGTTTTCCAAGTTGATATGCGCATCTTGGAAAAACGATTTTAAAAGGCGTTCCTTTGGGGCCAAATCTGCAAATCAAAAAAAAAAAAAGAAACTGGGGGGGAAAAAAAGACAAAGAAAGAGAGATATCTGCTGGGAAAAGATGCACAGATAAATCATCCAGAAGTCTTCATTTTTTTCATTCAAATTTACAAACATATTTTGGCGAGATGATTTTTAGTGTATACGCATCTCAAGGCCTAATTTAAGCCCCCCTCCCTCCCTCCCCTCCCCTGACATTTCGGATCGTGACCTTCCTCTTGTTTGTCCCCCCCCCCTCACTCAGTGTCGTCGTGTACGGATAGGAGTTTATCGCCGGATCTGCAGGACCCGATACAGGACGACATAAAGGAGACGGACAATTCCACGTCCTCAGATAAAGAAACGAACAATATTGAGAACGAGGAGCAGAACTCGGGCACCAAAAGGCGGGGGCCCCGGACCACCATCAAGGCCAAGCAGCTGGAAACGTTAAAGGCCGCGTTTGTGGCCACGCCGAAACCGACCCGGCACATCCGGGAGCAGCTGGCCCAGGAGACCGGACTGAACATGCGCGTCATCCAGGTGAGGTTCAGCTCAGTGTGTGTGTGTATGTGTGTGTGCGTGTGTGTGTGCTTGTGTGTGTGCGTGCGTGTGTGTGTGTGTGTGTGTGTGTGTGCGCTGCTGCTGCTGAGGCTGTGGGTCTTCTTTGTGTGAGAGACAAAGACAGATTTGAGAGAAATGAAGGATTATAAATCAGTGGAATTACTTCTTAATTTCGCTCGGGGATTTAATTGAAGGCTTCATTATCTGTTGGAGAAACGTCCAAAACATGATGTGATCTATTAGCAGGAGAGAGATCCACTTTAAAACGTCTGCAGGGAGACTGATTCTTGTTGTGGTTGCATTTGAAAAAAGTTTCTTAAATGTGCATAATGTACATTTACAATGACAACAGTTGCCTTCACTGAAAATGTGCATATCATCTCAGTTAATGTATCCCAGTATGTGGACTGTTTGAGATGCTAAAACATGACATTTCCTTAAAAATCAATGATGAGGATATATCTAAATTATTACATGATGCCTGAAAAGACAATTTGCTTTTGGTCTTATGTAAAAAGAAATTAATCTATTGTAAAATCCTGCATGTTAACTCTTTGTGGAATCCCCCCTGAATGAATCATTAAACACACCTGACATGATTCAAGTGCATTTTGATTGAAGTAAAAAGTTGAATTATAAAATAGACATATGGACTATATAGGGTGTATTTTTATATAATTCCCTCAAATAAAGCTAATAAAAGAAATATGTCTTAAATGATAAACGCTGCCTTTACGCTCAATTTGCATTTGGAAGCTATGCATTCCCTAACATGAGAGTTTTTTTGTTACACTATTAAAAAAAAATAATTAAACGATATACCATATGTTTGTTATAGTCTCATAAATTCTACTTTCACTTCACACATTTTATTCAATGCATGATTGATTTTTTTTTTAAAGTTTTCCAATGTAATCCTTCCAAATATTTGCGGTATCCATATCTGCAGGCGTTTCACGTCTTCTTCTGTGAAATCAGGATGTTGTAATCCAATTTCTCGATGCGCAGATATAATAGTGAATACGATGTTTTTGTTGGGAAGATCACACGTGTTTTGTTTCAGCTGCGCAGCCATGAAATTAATGAAAGGTTTCATTTTGTTTTGCCAAAAGCTGGAGAGGAACCCCTGCAACACACACATACACACACACACACACACATACAAACAAACATGTTGTGCAGTGTAACACACTGATTTTGGACCTGTCTCAAACACACACACACACACACACATACGCACACACATGTTGTCTGGGTGCAGGCTGTGTCAGGATGATTAGCACCATCTCTGCCAACTGTGATGTGGCTTTTTGTGCACTCGCTGTAATTATTGCTGATTTCACAGATTTACATACCACCCCCCCTTTCCCACCTCTCTGCTCTTACTCACTTACAGCCTGCTGCCTTTGCTTATTAAAGTAGACCTCATCTATATCATATACTGCAGAATGTGTGTGTGCGTTTGTTTGTGTGTGTGTGTGTGTGTGTGTGTGTGTGCATCCAAAGAACTCAATCAATCAATCAGGCAGTCCATTCCTCCGTCCGTCTGTCTCTGTGTTTTCGTTGCTTGGAGCCAAAATGGAGTCTCTGTTTCGTCATCCTCCTCCTTGCTCGTTGGCTGTGTGTTAAATACCACTGCTCTCAACGCAGGGAGCCCTGCGAGCCACACATGCACGCACGCTTGCTGCTTCTCCAGCAAGTGTGTGTGTGTAATCCCTAAGCAACGCTCTCTGGAGGGGAGCGACAGCATTTCCATAAAAATGTACCCTACAGTTAGACGATTGTTCTCAATAAGCAGGTGTCGCCTTTGCCTGCTGGAGCACACAGAACACAGCCTAAGTGGTTTTAGGTGTTTTTTTTTCCCCTCTCTCTGCGTGTGTGTGTGTGTGTGTGTGTGTGTTTTTGTTAATCTGCAGCACAGTGGGATTCTGCCTCTGGTGTAGCCTCGCTGGGGTTGAACATACATCATTATTCAGCAGTGATGCGAGATGTGTTATGAGCTTATAATGCAGACATTCTTCCATATGGCGTGTGATGTTTCTACACTTTCTGAAATCCTGCCTTTGTTCCCTCCTCAGAAGACGGTTTATTTAACACGAATGATGATCCTTTTTACACTCTGATTTATAGCTTTGACTGTTTATTCAAACTTGTACTGAGGTGCATGAGCGTTTGCATTGATGCTGCCATCCATTACTTTGGCTGTTTAGTTGCACAAACACTGAGGTGCATTCGGTTGAACACTCAAATTACTTTTATTTAAAGATGTCTTCACAACTGAGACGTGTTGCAGGAAGTGTTCTCGTTTCATTCTTTAAGAGTCTTTTTAAAGTCCCACCCATAGATATAAATAAGACTTCATTTCAAACGCAGCCTCTTTTTACTGATCTTTCCGACTCTGTACTTTCTACAGTTAGATTGTGGAACTTCTATGAGAGCTTCCTGTCGAAGAAAATCATCATTTTTGGGATTAAAATTAAAGATTTTATATTTATGGGAAGATTCAAGATTAGTGGGGAAGCTTGTTTTGGCATCATCAGCGTAAAAGTGACATGATGTATCAATACTTTTACAGCTCTGTGTGTTACACATTTCACCTCAGCACATGATAAAAAGCATGATCTGAAATTTGGATATTGCACTCGGCCATGATGCAATCTTGATAATAATTTGATGCAGCCCTAAATCTTATGATGTACATATATTTCCCAGTCAGTTAGTCAGTTAGTAATTGGTCTAAAATGCCTCTGCAGAACTAGATGAGACGTGTGATGCTGATATTTCTTTGGAATCATCTGAAGATTTTCTCATATTTGCTCGATTCTAACCTACTTGTTACCAATGATTTAACATATTTAGTTAACCTTTGATGCAATCAGTTGCTTTAACGACAATTTAAACCTCAGTAAACACAAATAAAAAAGAGGTTAAACCCCAAACGTTATAGAGTTAAACATGTTCACAGAGGTGTCAGAGAATTATAGAACAAGAAGCAAACACTATTCCTCATGGTGAGAAAGGATTTGTTTTTCAGTAAGAGACTAATGCTTAAAACTATTGCGTGTTGAATTCTGATTGTGTCATGGCTCCAAAGCAGACTCTGAAACACTGAGCATGAAATTGAAAAGATAAGAGAAATCACCTGAAATGATCCCGGATTCTAAATGAAGCTGATACATATTAATTTGTTTTCAGTTCTACCTACCCTTGCTTCAGTTGTTTTTTTTTTGTGCGCATGATGCAACAGACTGGATCTTGTAGTGATTGTGATCGGAGCCTGAATCTTACAACAGCGTGAGTCGTGTCTCTGCTCTGACATGGATGATGTTTGAGTGGAAAAAAAATGGCGTTTGATGAATTATCACGTGCAATCTGAAATGGAATGCAAAATGAAAAGGCTGAAAACTATTTTTTTTAAAGCTGATAACCTTGACCCTCCCCCATGTCTCTGGTTTCGGTGCAGGTTTGGTTCCAGAACAGAAGATCCAAAGAGAGACGGATGAAGCAGCTGAGTGCACTGGGGGCCCGGCGGCACGCCTTCTTCAGGGGCCCGAGGAGGATGAGGCCCCTGGGAGGCAGGCTGGAGGACCCAGACATTTTAGGACCTGGGGCCTACGGTTACTACGGAGGTAAGCCATGTTATATTTTAGCTTGTGACCATACTGCAGGGTCATAAACTCTAGTGTTATGGAATTAGCATGTTTTTCTTCATTCTGAATATGGGGCTCCCATATTATGATGCAACTCATTGCAACCGTCAACAACACTGACTGGCTGGTAGTGACAGTATTCAAGTTTCAACTTCAATGAAGGCAGAGAGAGTCTGACTCACTAGGTTGTGCACTGCAGGGAGCTCAGGGGTACAGTCAAACAAGATTCACCCTCCGCACTGATGCTAAAGGGAATGTTAAAACAGCAGCAAAAGGTTAGCATGTGAAATATGTTTAAAGGTGTCTTCAAAGGATGCTTCAGGATATACGGGCAGGCACTAAGGGATACATTGAAACTGGTATAACACATAAACAAGATAGAAGGATGTGCCTTGAAAAGAGGCCAACGGAAAACCTAGAAAAGAATGCTGGAAGCTGCATGTTATTAAAAATCCACTTTTTTGAACATACTGTATATTTGGGTAACCTGAGTCTCTACCGACCCACAAAATGTGAAATAAACCCATCCAGTCCTTTGTTTGTGGTCTGCATAAGTCTTACAACACAGAGAAAAATGCTCCGTTTCAAATTTACTCTCCTTGTGATGTCACAGTGGGATTCTGGTTAAAAAAAAAAAAAAACCCTCCCCTCCCCTGATATCTCCACCCACTGACTCCATCCCCAGCTTAGAGCAAAACTCTTGCACATGTCCGCCATTTTTATTCTCGCTAGCGAAGGAGTGATGTCTACGGGGAAAAGTCAGGGGGGGGTGATTGCATTTAAAGAGACACACACACCAAAATGGAGCGTTCTGAGAGAGCTGGTTTATACAGGGTCACAAACCTCCTCTGGTGCTTGATGCATGTTATATTTTGACCAAAGCACAGCACAGATGTTTCATTTAGACCACAGGGGGACTGTTTGAAAAGGCGGGAAGTGGGTATAATATGTCCTCTTTAAGTGAACTGAGAAAAAGTGCTCCACAACACTCCATAAACAATGATAAGCACACCATGAAAAGGATGCAAAAGGATACCCTATAACTGAAACCAAAGGGTTCCTTGAAGCAGACACGTAGGGCATCTCAAAGTAGGTGCTTCAAAACAGTAGACACTTAAATAAACCTTTGATGAGACTATTAAGGGTACCTTGAAACAACAGCTTGATTATTAAGAACTCCAATAGGTACTTTAAATAGATACTAAGGGTACCTCAAAGCTGACAGGAAGTATTGTTCTTTAGTTACTGCACACTAAAGATGTATGCTCTGTTTCTTTGGACACGGAAAGGTCACTATATATATATACACACACACACACACACACACACACACACACACACACACACACACACACACACACAGCACATGACCCATCAACGTTTTGTCTCTAACTGTTGGTGTTATTCACTCAGTGTGTAGACAGTTTTCATTTCTACTTGGAAAATATTCTTGAAAGGATTTTTTTTTTTTTTTTTTACTCTTCAACACAAAAGGTCTCGTCTGGTTCTTGCCAGTGTAATCAGAGGAACATGTTGGCATTGTTCAGTCATCTGTTCAAGCTCAAAAACGCTCGGTTTGAAATGATGTATGTGCACGCTTTCTGAATGAAATATTTAAACACTAGTAAGAGTTAACTTGTCAAATAGGATTCCTAAGAGAAGAGTCATCCCCCCCCTCGGCTTTCAACCACAATAGAGCTGTGCCCTGTAAACTTTCAGAGGTTACAGCATTTGATCGAACCTCTGTGCTCACTTCTTGAGTCTCTCTTGAATTGTAAATTTTTTCTCCTTGGAATACACCTGCTACGTCTACCACAAGTTACTCCAACAGAAGAAGAAGACTCGTTTTTCAATGGAAGTCACACATTAGAGTCAATTCAACAAAAGACGTTTTTTAAAAGCATCTGAAGCTTGACATGATGAAGTATTCTGAAGAAGATTCTGATTCTAGTCGACAATAGGCTGACATAGAATAGACCATTGTTTGCAGCACCTTCTTTGGCAACAAAGCTTACAAGGAAATTATGTCTTTTGGCAGGATTAGTCGGGGTAAAAACGAATCGACTGAAAACTGTCTGACCTTGAACATACAAAAAAAAAAACGTGCTCTTGAAGTGGAGTTTAAATATTTGCCTGGTTAATGACTTATAGGTTTAAAAAATAAAGTGATTATTCATAATACATTATCAAAACAATCTGTCTAAACTAGGGCTGGAGATCTTTGGGTGTCTCAAGATTCGATTTCGACTCCATTTCAATTCTTGGAGTCACGATTCGAACGATTCAAAACTATTCTGGATTCATGATTCAAAGTCTACATTTGAATTAGTACATAAACTTCAGGATCTATTCCAGTCGTCTGTGAGACTGGCTGAATTTCTTGCTGCACCGTTTTGCATTTTACTGAGTTAAAGAGGTAGCATTAGCACTTAGCTGGAAGTGACTGACAAACCCCCCCCCCCCCCCAAAAAAAAAAGAAGTTAAGAATCTATTTAAAATGCTGCTGTACAGTTAGTATGTTTGTTTTACGGTGTTGTGTTGGGTCGTTGGACTGCCCATTAAGATGGACAGAGAAACAGCCACCTGGGAGTGAAGCCAAAATATTTAGAGCTTCCTCTGCTGACTGGCTGCAAGTATAGGTCATAAACTCCGCCTCCTCCATGTTAACAGATTTGACATAGGGGCAAACTATAAAACTGAATGCTGTCAATCACGATGTCACAGTCGTTCTTTTTTGCTTAAATTAACTACTTCAAACAAAAAGAGCATTAACTCTAAAGGGACATGAATCGGCACGATAGTAACTAACTTTCACAACAGAATCCATCCATTATCTATACCGCTTTTCCCGTGCGGGGTCGCCAGTCAATCACAGGGCTGACATATAGAGACAGACAACCAACCACACTCACATTCACACCTTTAAAATGCAATTAGAGTCACCAATAATGTTTTAATATGTAAAAGAATAAAAAAAATCTGAATACCCCTTTGATATGTTAATGTCCCTTAACTGATTGTTGAAAATATCTGTTGCTATCAAACCACCAAAGATGCTTTAGATGCTGGAGTGAAGGCATACCTGTGTCGCTGTTTTCTACATGTAAAAAGAAACTGATGATGAGATGAAAAGCTACTTTATAGTAGATTTCTCCTTAACTGACTGTACGTGTGCTGGCATACAATTTGATCTCCAGTTGCTGTGAAGGCGTCTAAATCAATATTCTTTCAGAAGAAAAACGCTTGTCAAGACTACTTGAAGAAAACACGAGGATTGTAGAGTAGTTTAGCCTCTATTGGTCTCGTGGATCAGGAAAGAATATTTTTTGGGAGACAAAAGCAAGTGGCCAGCAGATAATAACACCACGCTAACACAACAACAACCTCACCCTGAAGTGGAGGGAAGAAACCAAATTCACCTGTCGTTTTTTATTTCAGAAGTCTGATTTCATGAAAAGTCTGAGAGTTTGATGTTGAGCCGCTGCATGTCAAACCTGAAGGACCCCCCAGCTTTGAAGACACAATAGCCTGGAGCCGTCAAGGCTGCAACACAGGGTGTGGGAGGGGAAAAAAACAGAGGACAAAAAAACCATCATCCCTCGCTCTCATCTCTCTTTGCATGCTGCTTTCACTCCCTTTTGTGTCGCTGCAGCAGCAGCAGCAGCACAGAGCGGTCCGCTCGCCTTTATCTGAGCTCGCTGCTTCTTCACGCACCTGTGCTTACAGAGAGGAATGCCTGTGTGTGGCATGGTGCGTGTGTGTCTGTTATTATAGTTCCCAGAGCCAACAACGCAAGCTTGTTGCTTAATCTCAAGGTCAGCCAAACCAACAAGGGGGGGGGGGGGCTTGTTTGTGATCAAATAATTAGCTTGTTTGTGAAAGTCGTGTCAGGTCTTATTGTCTCTACTGATCATTTCCCAGCAGCCGTGTGCAGCAGCTAATGAAATCAGGTGGCATGTTGTCTTTAAACCTAACCATTTAGTTCAGTTGAAACAGGAGTGAGTGGAGCATGTGTTGGGGGTTGGAGAAATGCAAGTGCAACATCAGCGGTACCAAAAATGGTCGGTCGCCAATCCCAGACCAAGGTGGTGCTGGAGCAGAGAGGGTTTAATGTAGCTGAAGGAATTCAGAGCACAGGGAGTCGGGAGGTGGGGGGGTGGGGGGGGGGTGTTGGAGGAGAGACTGTGATAGAGGTGAGAGGCAGAAGACTGGCGCTGGTTTGTAATTGTTAATGGATGCAAACAGTGTGTAAAGTAATCAGCAACATGTGGAGTGGGTGGATTACAAAGTGTTTTTGACAGTTTGTTTTCTCTTAAGCAACTTCTTTAATACTTTCAGGGAAGAAGTTCACTTGACCTAAATGACTTTGCTGATACTCTACCCTTGCTTTGTGTGAAAGTAACCTTTGTTCAGTCAGATTAAAGCGAAAAGGAACCGCCAGTGTTTATAAAGGAAGCCAGTGCTGGCGTGCAAAAAACTACAGTTCCTCAAGTGTCCTCTTGAGGCTGGCTCTAAAAGATAAGGATTCCCCACTAAGCTCCATGTTAAAATGAACATTTTGACATGTTTAAAGACTGGTTAAATAAATGGTTGTGGGCTATAGCTAAAGTCTTTATTTCAAGTGTTGGGGCAGAAATGTTCATTATTGGGGGTGTGGTTGAGTTAAGTAAGAGATGAGTGCATTGTGGTTGTTTTCCAGGAGGCTTAAGTCCCGCCTCAGCTCCAACTCTTTGCCTGTTTCTGGATTGATTGAAAGTTAGGTTGAGATAGCATTTCCAATATGGCAGCTGCAATCTTGACTTTGACTTTAAAAGGCTTCTTAACGGTGCGTTCCATCTGATCTCGCAAGTCGAGACATCATCAGGAACGTCCCCTAAAGTCGGAATTCTGACGAGGAAACTCGGAGGAACTTCCAAAGCCAGAGCTGAAATCCAACATGGTGTTTATTGACAACTCTTGTTTTGTGTAATTAAATTAATCACACCGATAGCATCCTACAAGTGTTGTTATCGCCTGGTATTAGCTAACAAAACAAAGGTACTCCAGGGGCGTTCATGTGTAGCGTTTCACACTTTTTGCCAAATCATTACTGGAACGTGGTCAACTCGGGTGTGGCATCGTTGCCAGCTGCCAAATCTGAGTCACCAGGTAAATGGAACGCACCTCAAGAAACCATGAGACTATTATATTTCCATGGGTTATATAATCTAATTTATAACACAAAGTAGTGCCACATTGGAGTGTAATTAAAGGGATAGCACGGATTTGTAGTTTACCGAGGCGATTTGCTTTCTTGAAATGATTGGGAAACTGACACCATCCTCATTGCTCTCTTCTGAAAGTAAAACACAGCCAGCAACTCTTTAACCTAGTTCAGCCAAGCGTGATGTAACGGATACCCCTCTTAATTGTCTTTGGGGGGGGACTCAGGGGTGCAGTGATAATGTCCTAGGAAAACAGTGTTGGTTGAGTCCAGCTCTGGCTTCAAAACAGCTGCATCTGTGAAATAAAAGTGTGCCCAACATGTTGTTTTTTATATTTCGAGGACCATAGACTGAAAGAACCAAACAGGGAGCCCAATTGCATGACAGAAAATCCTTGTCAAAACTTCCCTTTTTTTTTGCAAATTGGTTACTTGATGGATTTTTTTTCTTACAGTAATGGAGCAAAGATATTGAAAAGTTTACACAGAGAAGAAAAGACATTTATGCTAAATGGATCTCCAAGTGTTCTGGATTCATAGTTTGCACTGCTTGGATACAACAAATGGTCTTTTAAGGAAAGTACCACAAAAAAAAGCTGATTTTTTATTTTTTTCTGTTTTTTTATCGACTTGAAGTTTACAAAAATATACGATTTCTGTCACTGAAAATTCTGTCTCATCTCAAATTCCAAGCAGATGAATAGAATTAAAAATGTTTTGCCCAGAGCGTTGAGGTAACTCTGTATTCAGAGACCTCTCAATTCCTCTATGAACTGTTTATAGAGAAGTTTATATACTTCCCAGAGGAAATAGCTGTTGAGGAAATGTGTTACTGTTAATTTATTTTCCTCATGCAGAGAGCAAAATCAGTATTCCTTTTTCTTTATTTTGTTTTGACGTTGAGGCAAAAATCAAAGGGACAATTATCTTCAAATCCGAGTTACTAAATGCAAATTAGCGTACTCAAATACTATCAACCTTTAACCGATAACCAACTCGTTCATTTCCCGTCATGAACCCCCGCTTGTAACGCGGAGCAAAGGAGACTCGAGACTCTGTGAATATATAAATAATGTATACAAATGTTTGACGTATCAGTGTGAGTACACCTGCAGGCATCAAATATTAGTCAGAGCCCCGACGTCGTGCTGAAACCCTCTCAGAGGCACAAACATGTCACTCAGCGTTAGAGGTTATTTGTAAATCCGAGCGTGTGCAGGAGATTTTCTGTGAAAGCAAGGAATTTGAGCTGTATTCTGTCATTATTATGTCAGTTTTTTTTTTCTTTTTTCTGCAGCACCTTGAAGTGAATTCATCAAGCTTTGCTCAAACGTTGCAGTGAAAAGGGAGGGTGTTTTTTTCTTCATAAACCTGACATTGAAGTTTCAATGAATCATTTTTTTTCCACAAGATAGATAATTGAATTTTTCAGATCACCTTTGTGGTCTTCATTGAAATAAGACAACAAGGAGATTCAAAATTGTCATTACATTTTCTATACTTCTGCCCAGACATGCATGAGACACAGAGGTAGAATCCTACATACTTTGAGAATCCTGCAAGCTCGCTGTAGTGCCACTGTAAGGTTTATATTTGCAGCTTTAATTCAACTAAAGCAACTTCAGGTTTGGAATCATTAACAATCTAAAGAAACAATATCTGCTGCTTGATGCAAATTCCTGCATATCATAGACTCTAAAGGTAAAGTATATTTTGCCTGTTGGTTTCAGAGGAAGCCAATAGGAAGTGCCTTAAACCTTCATTTTTCTCTGATGGATATAAAAGTCTAAGAGAATATTAAACTACTACACGCTTGATTTATTACCCTAGAAAAGGTTTTTCTTATGATTTTTATGTTCTCTATCCCAAGTTCAAGTCTTCTTCAACACAGCATGAAGTTCTCTTTGGAAATGATGTTTCTATTAAGAGTCAAGTTGACAAAAAATCATTGAGAGATTTCAGAAATGGCTTCCTTACTATTGATAAGCCCCGACTGTATGTAACTGTCAAACAGGCTGTCGAGCCTCAGCGTAGCATTTCCACCTTTCTTGGGTGAAAAACCAAAATGGCAAAAATTCAAAAATGCAAAACTAGAGATTTAAAGTAGACGACAAACCTGTGGGTGACACGGTCATGGCTACATGGACTTGTTATATTCAGCCAGTTTTAAACATTGTATTGAGAGACGACCTCAAAAGATGTTTCCTTTCAAATACACAGTCGTAAAGTTTCTTGATAAAGAAGCATTTGATCTTGGGATGATGCATCATTGATCGTTAAACACTGAGTTTAGTAAATCTATCACTAATGCTGCAAATCTCCTTAACATTTCTGAAGTGTTAGGGTGAGCTGCTGTATGTATACGTAAATGGACAAAATGTTCACCTTGACTTTTCTGGAATTTTTTTATTTAGTGCGCTTGTCATCGTCCTCTAAACTTCTGTGTGAAGTAAGCTGAGATGGAACAGGGCAGGTGAAAGTCAGGAGAATTGACTGTCTGCTCCTTTTTTCTCAGCAGTGCGTGTGTGTAAACAGCTGTACAGTACGTGTTTCAACTTTTAAGATTATTCGGGGCTTTGATGCCTTTCTTGTGGATGATGACAGATGACAGAATAAGAACCAGGGGTGAGAGAGTGGGGAGTGACATAAAGCAGTGCAAAGGGTCAGAGTGTAACCATGGCTACCGGCTCTGAGGACTTTTATTTCTATAAATGAGACAGCGTTTCTAATATGGAGACGACATCGTCAGGCTCAAAACACCTTTTTCAGAAATTAAATGTTTTATGTAGTCTATGCTGTCAACTCAAACTCTGTTCTCTTGTCTCATGCGTGTCCATATGAAAACATTAACAAATGATGGAAGAGAGAGTCTTGGCCATTTTGGTCCAATAGCTGCAGGCTGGATATCTACTGGTGGAAACCAGAAGCCTGAACATATTGGCTTTTTCCCCCCAAACAACCGAATAGATGTCAGAGTGATTAATTTATTGAGTAGCAAATGTTTGATAATTGAATAATCTTTTAAGTCATTTTCAAGCCAAAATACTTTACATTTCTTGGTTGCAGCCAATGAAAAGTGAGGATTTGCTGCTGTTGTCTGGTTAACCACCATGTGAAATATCATATCCCATACAGGGCTACAGCATGTTTTTTTAATGTGTTTTTTTAAACCTTTTTTTTAACCAGGAAAGAAAACTCCCTTGAGAGTAAAAATCTCCTTTTCAAGAGGTTCCTGGCCAAGACAGCATGGAAATGTTTTCACAAAAACAACGAGCAGCCAAACATACAAATACAAAAAATACATCATTAGGCATTAAAAGAAAACAAATCTGAGCAGCAAATGTTTGTCAAAATCATCCACAAACACATCAGGTAGAACATCTGCAGCCAGATGTGTCCGCCTCCAAGTCATATAACTTCCTCTGTATTGTGCAATATTTTTTTAAAGATATGACAGACCATGTGCAATTTTTAAGATCCATTACGTTTATTGCTACCAAGTGCAAAAGTGCTTTTAGATAATATATAATAATTGTGATTTTGCATTCATTATCTGGGTCAGATTACACACAGTACAGTACAGGTGCCATCACTTTATTCTTATCTTACTTTTGTTGCTTAACTTATCGTACCTCGATGTCTTTTCAGCACACTGCACCCTGTATTTACATTTATCCCTCATAATACACTTTATGTCGTTATTTATCACTTGGTGCTCTTTTATGTTACTTTATTTTTTACTCTAGTTTTGGAGAATTTTGGCTCTAGATTCTCCATCTGGATTAATAAAGTTCAATCTTATTTAATTTTAGTTTTATTCTACGGGGGATATATTTTGATTTGGGATTATAAATCCTTGGGGGAAAAGCAATATAGAGAGGTCACATTGGGCTTTAGAAACCTCTCATTGGCACTATTTTCTGGGGCGTAGTGACAAAACGATTAATCAGAAGATCAGCTGGTAATGTAAGTAACAGTTAGCTGCAGCTTCAACTGGATTGCATGCTGTGAATAATGGGCGTGATCAGTGGAGCTCAGGAAATAGCCACAGCCCAGTGAGGTGAGGCGTCAGGATGTTGCTGGAAGCTGCATCAGACATGAGGGAGCGGAGAGAGAGAGAGAGAGAGAGAGAGAGAGAGAGATGCAGCCCACAGGACCTGGCAGGGCTGCAGGGAGGCTGGAATCTCATTTTAGAGTTAGAAGTTTGAGCGGGGGGGAGAATCCATCGTGGTGCACGCATGACTGCGAGCTGATGGCTGAGGGAGACGAGCGCAGTGTGTAAAAGATGAGAGAACTGAGGTGGAGAGGTGTGGAGTTGTTTATACACTCAAATGAGGCTGTTGGAGAGCGGTTGGTTGGAAATTGGACATGATCAATTTACCCACTTAGGTAGAGGTGGAGGTGGGTGTGAAATCACACGCTGATGTGGGGGACTTGGAAGGTTTTTATTGCAAATTTGATATGATAGAAAGTCTAACCTCGTGTGATTCTGTCTCTCCACAGAATACCAAGGCGACTATTACGGACCAGGAAGTAACTACGACTTTTTCCCCCACGGCCCCCCCTCCTCGCAGGCCCAGTCTCCGGCCGAGTCCCCTTACATCCTGGGCTCCGGCCCCGGTGCCATGGAGGGCTCGGGCCACCACCCGTCAGACGACCAAAGGTTCACGGACATGATCTCCCACGCGGAAACTCCCAGTCCCGAGCCCGGCTTACCGAGCTCCCTGCAGCCTGTCCCCGGGGAGGCTTACGGGGGCGGGCCCAGTCCTCCGTTCTCTTTGGCAAGTAACTCAAGCTACAGCGCGCCCATGTCCCACCAAGGCCCCGAGATGGGAGAAACCGCAGCCTGGTAGAGGACGAGCAGCAACCTACAGAACATGGACCATTCCTGGGCTGACAGTCAGTCTAGTTACTTCAGGAGAAAAAAAAACAAGAGACATTGTGGAGTGAACGGTACAGCTGGAATTTCTACAAAGGACTTTTTAAAAAAACATGGACATAGAAAGGGAATAAAGAATGGGACAGCTGGCTGGAAAACCATAATATTTGCTCCCTGGTTGACACTCCAAAGCATCTCCCCTACCTGGATTACTGGACTTGAATTATTTGAAATAAATGTTACGATTCCACCCAGCAAAAACGCTTCATTCCTCGCCTTCCCCTTTATGAGGGAACATCTTTACTTCTCTTCATTTGTCAACACATTTTTTATTTTTTTTAATGTTTTTTTTAATTTTTCCATTCAGTTTCTGTTGCCTATTTTCCAAAATACACTCAATAGTAAGGGTTCAAAACATGCTTTAATGCTCATATATGAACTTGTGGCAATCTAGACACAAAGTCGAAAAAATGTTGCTTTAAATACTCTCATCTTTACGTCAATGTGTCAAATCGAAGGCTGCTTTTTCACAGACACCGCCCCCCCACACACACAAATACACACACACACACACCTCTGGCATTGACTTCCTCGAACGCACATCTCAGCTATAAATCCCTTAATGCACAAAAAGTGTTCTTGATCATAGCTCAAAAGAAGGATGTCTATACCATTATTCAAAACACGCACACAATTATACAGACACTTGTACTCACTCGAGCACGCACACACACACATTAAATCTCACACCCATCCAGCCCGGCCCTGATAGTTCTGCTCCACAGACTGCTTCACCTGACCTTCCTTTTGTCACTGTCCCTTTTAAAAAACATGTTTTAATGGAAATGATTTTCAAAAGAACATTGAACCCATAATGGAGAATCTCCTTCAACAGCTGAGGTCTCCTTCGTCTAAAGAGAGAAAACAAAAGAGGGGGCAGGCAACATCTGTGACATTACCGCTGCATGTCTGCTCCGAGGCACTCATTGCCATCTAGTGGCCTTAAAGCACACAGAATTAAAAAAATAAAAAATTAATCTCAGCTCAGTCGGTGCTGTGTTTACATGAACATCTTTGTTTTGCAGAGGACAAATTATGATTAATTTTTCCTCCCTTTAAATAAAGCCAATTCATAATCCTGCAGTTTCAGGGCCAAGTGTCATCGGGGGGGGCCTCTATGGGAGAAGTCAGCCTTTGTGGGACTATATTAAACGAAACAATACGTTAATCTCTCCTTATTATACTGCTTCAAAAAGGGAGAAACGCAACCCAAATAGGCGTATATTATTCAGTATGAACATCCCCATTTTCAATCTTTTTTTTTGTTTTTTTGTTTCTCTTTCAGCTCGGTTGCATCATGCACAACAAATGTCTTAAGCAAAAACACACTTGCGTCTCTGTTCGTCCACAACAAGCTCACTTGAATATTGTTTTGGAGTTTCCTTCAAACATTGTATAAGATCTAGAGAGAGTGTGTCTTATTTCTGATGTATATGAGATATTCTTGGATACAAAAGTGAATGTGTGTGTGTTTGTGTGTGTGTGTGTGTGTGCCTGGATGCCTGAGAGTGTGTGTGCTTGCCTGAATGTGTGTGTGTGTGCATTAAAGGGGGTGGGGGGGGGGGGGGGGGGTGAAGGTGACAAGGCTGTATTATTTCTATGTAAATAGCACTCGTAATAAAACCTTCTCTTACAACATTTAGGATCTGGATTTCTTGTCAAACATCATCACACAGAAACAAAACATTCATCAGTAAGAATGGTTGCACGCACAAAACAAATTCTACCAGCTCTAGTTATGCTCTTATCCTGACCTATGATTAAAAAAACATGTAATTTTATATAAAATATGATGCATTGTCACATTTAAAAAAAAACTACCCAGGGGTAATAAAGTGACTGAAATAAGCTTTATTATCTGAGCTAGTGACAACATCGTGGATTCATGTGTTAAAACCAGACATCTGAACCTTTATTTATTCTCAAAAGGTCATTGAGGTCTCCCTCGTTTCCAATGCCGTCGAGCTCAAAGACTTTATATAAGAAGAGCTTGACAGTGACGTCATGCATTGGATTGAAACGTCACCTAAGACATTATAGGGCAGTAGCTTATTTGGGGTTTTTTGAGCCAGAAGTGACAGTAATCAAGAGGTCAGTGACTCATAGGCAGCAGGCAGCAGCTCTCTCCTGTCACTTAACACGACCAGCAAGTGAAAACATGAAATATATTAATATGAAGCTATGTTACAAAAAAAAAAACCCACAACCTTTACATTTTGTCATTATAATATAAATGAGTTGACGACATTAAAAGTGTAAAACTGTAACAGGCTTTACATGTGTTACAGCTGAGTCAGGCTTTTTTTGAAAGAGGTCCGATGACCTCAGACCTTCACACATTTCGCAACAGCACCTAAACAAGTTCCTCTGTCGTTGTTGTGTTACAGCTTTGCAGAGTGCATGGTGTGTAAACGGATGGCGGGAGCTTCACATACACACACTCAGACACACAGTGCTGTTCGACCCAGCAGTGCTCTCCAAGTGTTAGTCATTGCAGACGAGGTGGAACAGGGGCGTAAAAATAAAACAGTTTTTTGCACCAATACACCAAGACAAATTCCTTGTATGGGTAAATGTACTTGGCAATATGATTCTGATATCCCGCCTGGAACTGACGCAGAGTGATTAACGGTTACACAAAAATCCTTTACAGTTGTCGTAAATGGGAAATTAGCAACTGTGCTAGCAAAGCAAACAGCTTCCTTTCGATCTTATCGGCAGGCACAGAACAACATTAGCATCCATCGCTGAATATTCTCACTCAACTTTAACCCTCAGCTGAATTTACAAAACTCAACAGCTCGCTTTGTCTCTCTGGTGAAATCAAGTGGTCACAGTGCTTTCATATGAATTGTACTATTATATTTTAATTTTGAAATGACAGTTTTCTGCTGCAGGAGAAATTGTCATAGAGAGCACTAAGAAAGAACCAAAATAGTTCAGTTATTTTTCGGGATGGAAACAAAACAAGAGGCTTAAAGAATTAACAGATCTAAAACTTGAAAAGCTAATGAGAGGAAATACAGAATGGTGGGATAATGCTCTATGAGTTTGTCACTTGAAATTAACACTTTGGCTTAACAAAAAGTCATTTCTTTCCATTTTCTAATTATAAAAAAAAGAATTGTGAAAAGCTTTTTTTGGTTGAATTCTAAAATCGTTGTTTCTTTTAGTTTCTAAATTGAGCATTAGCTGACGCTGCAAACAGAAGCCGAGTCGAAACTTTTCTAAAGGTCTGAGGTACAAATCTTTCTTACTTGCATGAAAGTGACGTCAGTTGAGTGCCGTTGGACAGCCCCGGCCCTCACAGGGTTCTCTCTGACCCCCCCCTTAACTCTCTGACCATCCCCTTATCCTCCTCTTTATCCCCTCCTCTGGCTCCACATCCCCTCCTCTTGTTGTGGAGCCAGGTGGGCCGACGGTGGCCCAGGTCTGCAGTAATTTTCCCCCTGACTGGTTTTAATGTAAAGGGTAATGTGAGAGGAGACAGGCAGACACTATGTGTGTGAGGATATATATTCACGCACACACACACACACACACACACACACACACACACACACACACACACACACACACACACACACACACACACACACACACACACACACACTAAAGGGGGATGTGGTCCTCATCATCCACCAGTCCATTACCAGAGAAGTATATCCTCTTTATTTATTTCTTCTTTGCTCCCCTCTGTTTACTCTCAAGAGTATTTTCCTCAACTCTGGTTTTATTACTCCATCTCCTCGGCTGTGTTTCTCCCGCAGAGCCACACACACACAAATACACACACACATAAATACACACTCATATAAATACACACACACAAATATATAGAAACTTGTGCTGTGTCTTGAGCACCAGTAAACCTCCAAGAATCGCCCTCGGTAACCTTCACCTTTCTTTCACCTATAGTAGCATCTGGTTATCACTTTCACACACACATACAGGTGCATACACACACATATAAACACACTTGTGCAACCCTCTGTATCACACACACACACACACACACACACACACACACACACACACACACAACAATCCCATTAACATCAGTAGTTTTGTAATGGATGTGTTTGCGGTGCTGCTGTGGGAGAGAGGAGAGACCTGGAGTAGCTGTTATAAATCACTCGCTTGTTCCCCCTCCCCCCATCACACGCACACACACACACACACACACACACACACACACACACACACACACACACACACAAACACAGGCCCTCTATTGGCATCACTACATGGGGCTCCCATTCACTAACACTGCAGACAAACACACACACATACATCGGTGCATTTCTCCCCCCTCCCACTCTCTTTACCGCCTGGGGTGGGGAAATCCTATTACCCTATGAAGAGGAGGAACACATCATTAATTACACTCACATACTCCTTTAGACACACACAAACATGTCTATATGCCAAGCTCAATTTCAACACACACACACTCACCCACTTAGAGTAAATCACAGCAACTCATTCCTACACAAAACTCTTATTTTCCGCTGCATCATGCTGCCATATATTTCATTTTTTTGTATATTTCTCTGTCAGCTGCTGCCTGACAGCTAACATTAGGAGCCAAGCTGGTTTATCTGATAGCACACACACACACACGCACACACACATACAAAAAGAGAGCCTCTGCTTCAGCGAGGAATATGTCAGGAAGCGTGAGAGGGAAAAAAAAAGAAAAAAGTTACGATCGCCGAGAGAGATTTCAGGCAACATGGACAGGCGGGCAGATCAGGGAGTGTCAGAGTGTCACCCTCAGATTTATCCGGAGCCTCAACAGCCTTCTCAAGGTTTACTGGATAGATGGATGCCATAAAGTGATACATGCATGCTATAAAATGAACAACGGAGGAATAAGCCATGCATAGCCGCCAGGGCTGTCAGAGAGGCTGTTTATGCACCCAGGTGGGCACCTTTTTGGACACATTAAGTCGTGGCTGTCAGAGCAGAAGCAGAACAAGAAACTTTCCTCCAGTGACGGGGAACACAGCTGATCAATGTGCAGATTTATCACAACCCTATAACGGTTAAAATAACAACAGATTACAGCAACAACTAACTATATGCCCTGATCCAATTTACAAATAGAAAGCTTCATTGTTCCTACAATTCTACAATTCACTTAGCAGACTCTTTTATCTAAAGCGACGTACATCAGAGAGTAAGAACAACACAAGCAAGGATCTAGAAAAAAGGGAACAATGTCAGTAAGAGCAAACGATCAGCTTTGAGTCTGATTGGACACACAGGTGCTGACAGGAAGTGACCAGAGGTAAAGCACAACATTGAGGGCAGTTCTTGAGAGCTCTAATCAGTATAGAAACCATCTTATAAGTCATCGTCATCAAACAAAAACCATCGTCATTACCATCATCATCATCAATAATATGGAGACCATCATCATTAAGTTAGTAGGTGTTCATGAAAGAGCTGGGTCTTTAGCTTTTTCTTAAAGGTGCAGAGGGACTCTGCAGATCCAATGGAGTTTTGGAAGTTCATTCCACCACCGGGGGGCGACAGAGGAGAAGAGTCTAGTCAGAGACTTAGGACCCTGTTGTGAAGGTTGGATCAGACATCTTTCATTGGCAGAGCGTAGTGGGCGGGAGGGAGTGTAGACCTGGATCAGAGAGTTAAAGTAAGGAGGAGACGTTTTTTGTGGCTGTTTTGTAAGCGAGCAGCAGAGTTTTAAATTTGATGCGAGCAGTAACTGGGAGCCAGTGTAAGGAGATGAACAGCAGAGTGACATGTGCTCTTTTAGGAAGGTTGAAGACGAGTCGTGCTGCTGCATTTTGTATCATCTGCAGAGGTTTGATAGTACATGTAGGAAGACCTGCCAGTAGAGAGTTGCAATAGTCGATGTTCCTATTTATGACTAACTTACAGTCCTTATTTAATTTAAAGCTCCTGTGAGGAACTTTCCTGTTGCGTTAATTTTGGCGACTGTGGACAGATCAGAATGATTGATCTCTTTGCTGATTTTAACGACACTTGCTGACATTTAAAATAACAAAAAAGAAACAATCAAACTTCTCGCTGATGGTCTGGTTTGTTATTTAAGAACATAAAGAGACATCTGTATTAATTTCATTTAGTTTCATAATTAGATAAAAACTCCTCACAGGAGCTTTAAACTGTATAGTTTTCGTATATTGCGTAAAAAACAACAACTGTACAGACCAACATCCCTTCCCCCCCCCCACAGTGGAGATTCTGGAGTCTGTTTGGGCCTTAGGAAAAAATTAATTGGGGGGGGCCTCCAACTTTATTCCAGTGTCATTTGTATTCTCTCTTGTAGAAAGCTTATTCCTCTTAATTTTTCTCAGGTGACTTTCATTGACAAACTTTGGTTTTCACGATAATAAAGCATGCAACACCCAGCAGGGCAACACGAGTTAGTGCTGTCAGATGGTTTCCTACTGTCATGGCAAAATTTGCACATTTTTTGCCCACTGCTTTGGTTTAGGTTTGTGAGCCCTCAGGGGCCCCCCCTACTGGTTGTCTGCCTTTGCCTGTTGACAAGCAGCGCCCCTGTTCCCCCAACGGCTACAAACTTGTTCAATCTGATTTTAATTTGGTCCTTTTAACAAAGTGCTGTAAGAAAATTGCATCGGCTTCCCTTTCAAACCCCGGGGACTACAGGTTGTCATGACGTAATGTTAAACAAATTACAGTCATACAATATGCAACATCATTTTTAAAACATGTAATGCAATATCACCTATAAGTCACAAGAAACTATAAAATAATGATGTATCTTTGGGCCAATTTGAGTTTCTCTCGTGATAAAAAAAACCCTCTGACTAGAGCACATCCTTAAAATGTATTTCACAACAAACAAGATGTTATTACATATGACTCTGACATCTGTTTAATTTATGTTTTTGGCGTCTTTGCAATCATGCAATAAGCTTATAAGAATGCTAGCAAAGCAAACACCTGCATCATTAACAGTGAAGACCCTGGTCTGTTGAAGAGTTTGATTTATATGTCTGCTTTTATGGAATTATCTGTATTTCATAGTTTTTATTCCTCTCTGTTTTGCTTTTTTAATCTTTTATTGTTAAGCACTTTGTGACATCTGCTCTTAAAGGTGCTAAATAAATACACTTACGTACTTATTTACTTACACAGTTAACATAAAATAAACATTAATTTTAGCAAACATTCACTCTGCTGCTGGTTCTGGTTTGCTCTGTACCAACCCTGCAGCAAAATATTTGACAAATCAGCTGCTCAATTCTCCGCTATACTTCATTGTTAGGTGCTAAATGATAAATTAAAACAAAGATATTTAAGTATGTAGAGAGTGATTCACATGCTGGGGCCAATATCAATTAACAGCTTTTATACTGAAGCCTTAAAAACATGTACAAGCAAGTGCACCTTTAAAAAATACATGAGCAGTGATTCTCATAAAGGAAGGATACAATAAAAAGTGATTTGTTAAGCACACAGAGTGCTGAGATATCAGGCCGTGGTTATAAACTGATAATCAGAGCGCGAGTAAAGAGGGCATGTTGGGGTGTGTGAGGGGAGTGTTTGTATGTATGTGTGTGTGTGGGGGGGCAAGGTTGTCTAGTTATCAGATCACTGTAGAGTTCAAATAAAGGGGTTCATCATAAATGTATAAATCTGAAGTCAGTCTTTGAATCTTTTGCATTTTTCTTCACCTTTCATGACTTTCTTTCCTCTTTCAGAGGCAACACAGCAGAGAGCGTGGAAATAAGACAAAAGAGTAAGCAGAAGGTTGTGTGCGCTGTTCCTCTAATACTAACACGTAACCACAGCACCATCAAGTGGCCTCACATCGTTACTACATCGCAATGAAACGTTCCTGAACTCAGTAAACTGATTTTGTGCAGAATGAGGCAACAAGAGGAAGCAGGTCAGGTTGATATGAAGTCACTTTAAAAGATAATGAAACTGAATTAAAGAATGAAATAAAACAGGCTTATTTTACACACTCAAGCTAAAACACAACGTTAGAAGCTCAGGTGAAAGATGTTTTTAATTAATTAATAAAAACCAATTTGATTGTAAGTGTTTTCAACGAGAGTGACAAAAGGAGACACAATAAACTAAATCAATCCAGAAGTAAAAAAAAACAGATTGTGTACATAAGATGATGTTAATTCTAAATTTTAATAATAGATTAAAATAGTACAGTTATGAAGTGAAAGGTGCAAAAATTAGATTTTTTAATAACAACTAGTTTACACTAAAAAAAAAAACAAGATACAGGTAAAAGTTTATTTTAGTAAGAATTGCCTAAATTCCCATAAGGTCTTGTAGAATGGCATTAGGTAGCTGTGTGGTTAGTGCGTGCGCCCCGTGTACGGAGGCTTTGGTCCATCATGCGGGCAGCACGGGTTCAGTCGTCTAATAAAAGGTGTGGCTGTATGTCCCCTTTGAGCTCCCATACTTCACCACAGTTCAATTTTAAAAACGTACAAAGCTATTCCTGATCTTTGAAGAAGTTTAACGAGTAGGCAGTCTTTCCTTTTCCCTTACTTCTCGTATTCTTGCTTTTCTCCGCACAGCCTCTTCCTATCTTTGAAGGACGCCCTCTCCCCCTGCAGTCGTCGTCTTGTGAGTTCCTGTTTCAGCGGATCAAAATGAAGTATGCACGTTATACAATGACAGGTTCCAGCATTGACAAAATACCTCCTCGAATAGCAAAAAAGACACGACTGACCCGATCAGTGAGTTGACAAAGATAATGACGCACAAATAGTAACACCCTTGTTGACTCTACTGTGTCATGTATGTGTGGTAAGAGTGGCTGCTTTGTCTGCAGGGTAGGACTGTGTAAACTTCAGGCTAAGTCTGAAGCACTGACTGCTGTTTTGCTCAACACTTGTACTTGCTATTGTGTTGCTCAGCAGCACACATTGTTTGACTCAGAGGTGCTGGCCTTGACTTGTGTGCTGCTCGGCATTGCATCAACAGTTTTCTTTCTTTTTTTTTTTTTTCCACACTCAAGACTGTAGCACCTCAGATGTGGTCTTTCTTCACAGCTAACTTCAGCATTCAGGTTAAATAAGATCAAAAACTATTCTGCAAAGTCCTTGAACAAGGCTTAACATTTTTCAGATCTAAAACATGAAATGTGTTTATCTGACGCTGTTGTTTCTTTACCTTTTTTAACCACTCTCCCACCACTCTGATATTAACCCCCCCCCACCCCGAAGAGGTGGGCGGATGTGTGAATGCTTTCAAGAAAACATAACAAGTGGCCTAATTATTCTTGCAGACATGCTGAGATGTATACTTTGAGATGTACACTAGTGAAACTCTTAATGTGTTGACTCCTTTATGACAATGACCTTCACTCTCTGCATTATGGACTCAAAGAGGACATATTATTCCCCTTTTCCACCTTTTCAAACAGTCCCCCTGTGGTCTAAATGAAACATCTGGAGAGCAAAGTTGAAACGGAGCGTTTTTCTCTGTGTTGTAAGACTGATGCAGACCACAAACAAAGGACTGGATGGGTTTATTTCACATTTTGTGGTTTGGTAGACACTCAGGTTACCCAAATATATGTTCAAAAACACTGTCAAAGTGGATTTTTCATAATATGTCCCATTTAAAAGGTTCTAGGTATACAATATCATAAAGTGATTTTATCTTGGCCAAGATTTTTTATGCATCCCCAAAAAATCCTGAAACACAAGTTGTTACTAAGCTGCTCTGTTGCTCAGAACAGAGCAATGCAGGTGGGATAGATATGTGACACTTGAGTCACACAGAATAGACTGTTTAATTTCAGTATGAACCATCTGTGTTTGTCGCAACCAACGGCGGTGCTTACATTCATTTTCATAGTGCATGTGTATTATTCAAACGTTTTATCTCAGAGTCTCTAGGGAAAAGGAAAAATGAGCCAAAACAAAAGACAAATATGACAGTGTGTGCAGGTATGACCACGTTGTGGAAACAGAAGTGAGAAGAACTGAAGAAGTTTAAGTGCAGAGTGAATGAGTGCGGTGAGGAAGTCTGTAAATGTTGTGATGACTCTCTTTATACTCCCTCTCTACCACTTCCTCCAGCTCACTTCTCTGGTGATCGGCTGATTCTGTCGCAACCTCTCTTGACCAATCTTCCTGCAGCGACCACATTTTTCCACTTTCAGTGTGCTCGCTGCAACCCTTCTCTGTCCCAGTCACCTCCAATGCAGCTCAGCAGACTTCAGATCCAGCCTCAGAAACCCACTCCTCATCACATCCTGCATTCTTCTATCACCACCAGGGTCTAGACTCCATAGGGGGGTATCCTATCCTGCTGTCGGCCACATTACCCCTCTGAGTGCATGACGTCATCATGATGGAGTCTAATCCCCAAAGACTTTGCACATTTATTTCCTAAATTGTTAAATAAAGAGTTGTTAATTCTTAACCCTCCTGTTACCTTACACATTTATTAACATATTTTATCCTCGGGGGTCAATTTGACCCCAGCAATTTAAACCTCCAAAATGTTTACAATTAAAATTCTCACCCAAGTTTATGTGTCAGGAACTTTAAAAAGCCCTTCAGATAAAACAACTGTACAATTTCAAAGATTTAGAAGGATTTTAATTGTAACACTGAAACTCATCATCATCATAACATCAGTAAGGAACACATGACAGTTCTTTATTTACAAAAAAACCTAACTCCTTTTATCTTTGGGGTCAATTGGACCCCATTCAATGTTTATGATTGACATTTTTTTTTGCTTAATATTTAATGACTTTTCCTAATTTAATGGGGACAACTGGGTAAACATAAAACTAACTTGATGATATGTTTTCAGTGTCCTGTGTCCATGTGTTGTATGCATTGATGTTCTTTGGACTGTTTTAGCTGTTTAATTAAAGTCTCTCCTGATTGAACTTAAGTTAGCAACATGCAAGTGACACAGCCTTAAGTCTTCATGATTTATTTAACATGTATTTAAATAGTGCATATTTAGAATCTGATGTATCTTCTATTTTTTTATTCTGTACTTGATATGTGTTTATGATTGGAAAGAGTTTAAAATATGTCGTACACTTTGTGCTCAAAAATAAGCTGATCAAGAAAAATAAACATGAGATTTAAACATCTGCTTTTTAAAATGAAAATGAACACTAACTGTTTGCATGTATTTTAATGAGTCATTACGCAGTCAGCGGTCTGGATCTGATCCTGGCCCTTCACAGCATGTCATCCTCCACTCTCTCCTCCCAACATTTACTGTCTCTTTCCAGCTGTCATATCCCCAAAAAACCCATACAATTTAAAAATACCTAATTTAATCTAACCACGCGCACTTTAATATTTTACTATATTATACTATTTTAAAGCCTCAAATTTGGCTTGTCCACTGTGGCCACCCTGGATACACCGTGCTATGCCTCCATCCTGTTTGGCAGGTCGCCATTCATAACTTACCACAGCCTGCGGCATTCCCTGCTCTTTTCATTTTCTTCGCTCTAAATGAGACCATTTCACAAATGAAACATTCTGCAGAAAAGAAGACTTAAAACTTGTGATTGAAACCAGTTCCTTTATTATAAAAAGTGTTAACTGAGATATTAAATCCAGCTGAACGTTGGGGTAATTTTGTTGGAAGTTCCCACATTTTAATTAGACAACTAGTAGAATCGTCCCCTGATGTCCACCACACCCTTGTCAAATTCTTTGGAACAATGGTCTGCAGCGATAAACAGTTGTGGAAATACAGAGACACGCCTGACACTCTGATGGACACACACACACACACACACACACACACACACACACACACACACACACACACGGGTGTAGCTCATGTAGCTCACATACTTATACATAAACCATCTAGAAATGAATTGTTAACGTGAACCTGATAACCTTACATGACTGTCAGCGATGCCGTTTTCTGGAACTAACAGCGGCAAAGAAGAAGTAGCTGACTAACATCCGTGTGTGTATGCTAATAAATTCAGGTTCAGGGGTCGTCAAGTCGAATGGTTTCACATTTTGAATGAGGACTTGTGAATGTGCTCTCAGCTTTGTTTGGTGCCACTCAGTTAATATCATCTGTGCCACTTGCTTTTTTATTTTATTTTCCTAAACCACTGTGTTTATAACCACTAGGATTGAACATGGAAATACCATGTAGTAGATGTTATTTGGAAATTAACCACCAGCTCTTATCCTGTCAGGATGTGACCCTAATTTACAGCGTTAGGACAACTAAAGAATTTGGGAGTACAAAGAAAAGTGCTGCTTCTTTTATTTATTTATAAAAATGTATTTCACAATAAAGAAGGAAGCTAAAATGTGCTTTATGATTCATTCTGACGGCACACTTCTTCCCTTCCCCCCCCTCACCTTTGTTCAGTATATTAAGAGAACTGTCTGACTTTCTGCTACTTTCAGCCTGTGTGTGTGTTTACCGCAGGTGATTTCATTTCCCCCAGGATGCTACTTTGCTGACCTCTCCCGATGAATCGATGTCAATAAACCTTAATCTCACGTCGCTGTCTACAATTTCATGTAGAGTAACAAGTTACCATTAGATTTCTGTGATCGTAACAACGTTATTAAATTTGAAAAATAACTATATAAACTAAAACTCCCTGCAAATAGTCGTGGAGTTATAGGAACGCGTTACTAACAGAGCTGAGAACAACAAATCCAGAGGGAGTTTGACTTCACTCTTTTTTTTTTTAAAGTCTTTTCTCTCTGATATGTTTAGAAACATTTGACATATGATATATATGAATGTTTAAATGTTGCATACCTTTAAAGCGACATTTTGCCTTGTTTAAACTTCATTTCCATACGCCGTCATCTTGTCCAATGGCAACACAGGGAATGAAGAATCAAACAGATTATTGTTAAAAAGGATCATTTCTGAGGGTCGTATCATGTCTTGCAGGGATAGTGAAGGTCCAAATGCAGCTAATTCAGTATAACATTGTTAGGTTACAGGAAACAACATTAAAGTATAGCAGTTAGTTACCAAAAATATCTCCTCTTTTAAAGTTTTAAACACAGTCTATGAAGTAAATGTGGAGAAACAAACCACATTGTGTCTTCTGTTCATGGAGCGGCACAACCACAAGGACACATTCTCAAAGCGATTCACTGGTGAAAGAATGCAGATTGTACACGTGCATGTTTTCATTGTTTGCTTTGTTTTGATGCTGTGCATGAACTGCTCAGTTGTCCCCATACACATAATTCAACACAAAGTCAGATGATTATTTTTGACATCATACCACAGCAAACGAGACACCCGTGTGATCTTTAAACTGAGACAAAATCACAAACAGTGACCAAATTATCAAAAGTAACATTTTATTGATCGTTCAGAGGATTCCTGTTGTTGATGCCGTCATGAAAACATAAAAATATTTAGAAGATTTTTTGTAACAAATTAAAACTGACTCAGAAATACATAGACAGGCATGTCAGAGCATGTTTCATCCTTCATTAGGCGAGACATAAATTGATTATTACCTTTAAAATATAACATGTTTAGCTGTAACAAAAGCACATACTTCATACTGCCTACTACTAAAATAGGGGTCTTGAATTATAATATTTGGCAACATGTAAAATTTATTTCAGTATTGAGCTTTTATTCTAAGCTCTGCGATTGGACAGTTTGAGAGCCTCAGTGCATTATGGGGCCGATTAGTATGACCAGTAAACACCCGTTTCATACTTAAAAAATTCCGGCAGATTTAGTTTACATCCGGGTATTTCACAAAATATACACAAAATTGCATACTATGACTTTGGATCATGCTACATACTCGATGTGTATGAATAGTATGAAAATCATTTCAGACACACATTGTCTGATCATATGGCTTCATTTCCTGCATAGAAACACTTAATGTTTAAAAAAATAAGTAAAAAAAAAAAAAAAATCAGTTAAAAAAATACTCACAGTGGATTGTCAAGTCATGCCATGTATGTCAGCATATCAATTCAAGCTCATGTATTTAAAATACAAAAAATAGATTTCTTATAGTACCATTAAAGGCTTTCTATGTGATTTTTCACACTTAAATATAATATAAATCAAGTATATCCTCTGAAAATAACTCTGTGAGTCATGACTGTCTACAATGGGTGTAACACCCGAGTCCCACTGTCTGTGATGTTTTCAGAGTTTTCAGAGTCCTATCTTCACTTTGTTTACATCGCCGGGACGGCCGGCTGACTCCTCCCCTCATGTATAAAAGTTGTTTAATTGAGGGACTAGAGAAAAGAAGAATAACATACTGTACTCACTGCTTAACTGTGTTTCTAGATCACGCTCATTTCAGGTAAATTTACATGCAGTGTGAAGATACCGGCATAATAAAGATCGCTAGCATTAGCATGCTAACACAACAATGCAGAGCGAGTTGTTTTGGTTTCATGCTGGTGCTCAAGGGCGACATCTGCTGGATCAAAAAATCGCATATAAAGCCTTTAAGGCTTGAGGAAGTCTGGTCACAAGGTTCATACCAAAACCACTGCCAGGATGCTGGTGGACAATTAAAGGGTTAATCAAGCAAAGAATTCTCACCTAACCTTTAAATACATCCAGGTTCTGATCAGCCTACAGGGGGCCTGCCTCACCTGAAGGTGTCTTGATAAACGGCATCTGATGATGTGTCAGTACAGTAGTTTTGGGTTAATGTTTTGGACAGGAGGAAATGGCTGCTTTTCGGAAAAACCTTTGTCTTTCCTCCAGCTCCTCCTCAAGACACTGTATTGCAACTGGGTCCACTTTGGGGTCAAACTTATTGGCAAACCAGTGACCATAGCTCAGTAACCAACGCATTTCTGCTGCACCGAAAACACAAACACTGCGGACATGTTCCCCTGTGCATGGCGGGTACACTTTCCCCTCCAGGTATTCCCACTTCACCAGCCTGGTCTTACTCATCAGGTCGGTGATGTCACCCTGGGATCTGGGTACCTCCCCTGGTACTCCTGGTATTCGCACAAGCGTCGCCCAGAAGTGTTCATCCGGAGAGAAGGTGTCCTCTGACCAGTCCAGCAAATCCCTCACCACAGCCGAGGAGTTCAAGTAAACGACAAAGTGTCTTGATAAGACAAAGTAGGCGCTACCAGTGAACATCTGGATACCGTGTGGAGGTGGCGTCTTTCTCTGCTTCGTTGCCTCTTGCCACTTGCCAAATTCACTATTGTCTCTCAGCTCATGGTGGAAAGTAAACCTTTTCTTCTTGGACTTGGTAGGTTGACATGTCTCCAGCATGTGCGCTCCGTTCAACTTCTTGAGTTCTGACACCAGCTCTATGTTGGTCCTGAGGGGGAAATCCTGACCACAGAGGTTGATGACATACTTCCACTGGACCTCTGACCTCAGAAGGTCCGACAGACAGTTGAGGTCAGCTTTCAGTCGGGTAATGTCGCCGTAAAATACCACTTCTCTCTTGGTGGCAATGAAAACATTGGGCACACACCCAGCCAAACCCTTCATGGCTGAGGTGAACTGAGCGGAGGACTTTTCATCGTAGTGGATGCAATAGATGTTATTTGGTGAGTAAATCGCTTTGAGTAGCCTCTCCAACATCCACGCAGATTTATGCACAACCAGAGAATAAGCAATTGGAAAATCCTTCTCCTCCTCCGACACACACACATCATCATAACCTCTTGTCTTCATGAACATCGGACAGTTTGAGGTGGCTGTAGACAGACTTTCATCGGTGTCTTCCACAAGCTGGTTTGTTCTGGTGATGAGCGATTTCCCCACCTCAACGGGGTCCATGTCGTAGATTGCTTTACAGTTCACATTGTACTTTTGAAAAGTCTGAATGTCGACAGGTGGCGGTAAAGATTCAGTGATGGAGCTGTACTTCACAGTGATCAACAGCAGGACACACAAAGTCAGCAATGACAGAAGTGAAGGGATTAACTTTCTTCTCAGTTTCAGTAATGAGCATCTTGCATTCATTCTGCAGGGAGAGAGAAACAATGAGACCTGAAACCAAAAGAACAACATGTTGTTGTAAACAAGGTATTCTCCAATCCAGTTAAGTTTTTAAAATAATACAGAAAATCATGGCTCGGGATCTTAAACTGTAAATAAATTTGGACAAAGCCTGAGTGATGTCACCCATTAATTACAGAAGGGGGGCTTTGGAAGCCACTCAATGGCGGTCCCCAAGCTGGAAAAGCTGTCTCAACCTAACTTTCTGTCAAACTAACTGAACTTTAAACCTCCCGACAAACAGCTGAATGGATGTGTATGTGACTTTCAGGAATTCTGCAGCCAGCCTCAAGCGGTCACTCAATAAACTGGAGGTTTTTTTCACTTCCACATTGGCTTCATTTTTTGCTGAGTTTGCTGCTTGTTTGAGATCTTAAGTTCCATAATAAGTTCCCCTGTTTTATCGCTAAAGGTGGCTTAAGATACATGAAGGTAAGTTCTAGGATATAATACTGTTACCTCCAATCTACATAAAGCAAATTAAGGATTAAAGATGATAGTTTAGCAGCTCTGATCTGAGGTCAGGAAGATGGAAACAACTGATGTCAAGGTGGGCATGTGATGCTCTTTTGACATGTGGGAAATAACTAATGAGTTCACTGAGGCTAAAAAAGGTTTTAGTTCCTGAATTATTTTATTTTCCTTTCAAAATAGAAAATAAAAGCCATTCTTTTTTTTTTTTTTATTGAGTTTTTAACTTGAACAGTACAAATCGCTGCTTGATGTACAGAATACAAAATATAAAACCACCCATCCCTACCCAAACCCACCCTCAGTCCCTCCCCAATGCAATGCTTTTAACAACAATGATAGCATAATGTACTGTCTACATTTACACATAAACATACATTTATCCACATACAGTTAGTGAACACAAATAATCCAGGCATTTGCAGCTGTTCCTATTAAACCCCATAATCATAAAGAGTGCTATGTGTCGTTCCAATTTGTTATCCCAGTAACAGTAGTGAAATAGGCTATGAATGGAAACCACATTTTACTGAACTCAGCCTTTTTTCCTCCTCATGGTGCATTTAATCTTGTCAATCAAGCCATTCTTTAATCTAATTTTGACCATGAAAAATAAAATCATTGAGTCATTATAGGTCTATATGAGCTTTTTATTTTTCGTGTTTTGGTTGATAGGTTGTCTTTCTCTTGCAGGCTTTATACACTGCCAGAAACATTCAATCAAATACATAAAAAAATAGACTGAGAAGAATCATAGCCTGGTGTCATATTGAATGAATGACCCTGCTTTAATTTTTTCTGATGTCATTAGCCGAAATTGAAAATTAGATTATTTTGCAATATCCATTAAAGCTTTTTTTTCTTCTTCTAGGTTTCAAAAGCAGATTCCTCAACATTACCACGTGAAACAGGCTATAACAGAGACTTGTTTCTTCAAAATCAAATTATAAACACTCTGCCTTGCTTTCTGCTTTGAGACCCTACCAAAACTGTAGATTTGCATAACGATAACCGTTAATCCCCACTTGTGAATTTCACAAACCTTCAGTTATATTAGTTACTCACCTTCATCTTAAGGCACGCTGCGCTCGAACTGGAAGAGTGGACAACTTTGCTTTACCTTTTTGCTCACGACTTGCACGCCATCCTAATTAAAGTGTCATCCGGAAGCAGCTCACATCCCGAACTGAACATCTTTGACTTCAGCTCATATTTGCAACATCTTCCTCCAAAGTAAGAATAAATAGGTTACCGAAAAGTGCATTACGCGCAAAATACAGTAAGTGTCCACTGACGCGTGTGTGGCTCAGAGGAATCAAACCGGAAAGAAGAGGGTGGGTCTCAAAGATGAGAAGATGACGCGCTGTTTACAGATAACAGAAAGTGCAAAAAATGATGAGTCACTTTTTTATATCAACGCCAGTGTTCATCAAACCAACAATATTAGCCTACACACTGGAAATTGGATGGAATAATAGTGTGAGCAGCGTGTGCGCAAACCTGACCTGTCCCTAAACAGATATCCCTGCAGCTAATTAAGGATGAATGAAAATCGCGTGCAGTCATCTGATCTGAAATCACTTGAAGAGGAGAGTTAAGGAACACCCAGGACAAAGTTAAGGTTGTCCTTCACACATTCCTTTCCCCGTGAACAGTCTGCCTTTCGGGTGAGACTCAGCTGAAAGGACCACAATCAGTAAAAAAAAACCACAATCAAAAAAAAAAACCTGTCAGTAACCAGATCTAGTAATGAAGGGGAAGGGGTGATGGTGATCACAACCACTAAATCCTTTAAATACGTTCTTCTTGTTACATGTGTGATGGTGAGAGAGAAGAGAAGAAACGAAGTGAAATGCATTCATGAGGAGAGACAAGGATAAATTTAAGTTTGTTTTACATGACAACACATTTTATTTTACTTTTCTTGTACTTGCTGGGCCTTTTTGCCTTTATTGGATTGAGCAGCAGAAGATTGACAGGAAACGTTGGGAGAAGAGAGATATGCAAAGGGCCAAGGTCGGATTCAAACCTACGGCCTCTGTGAGGAGGTGTCCCATGCCTCCGTACATAACCGCTAGGCTGTTGGCACCCCAGACAACACATTTTCTTAAAAGTTTGGACGATGTGTAAAATGGAAATAAAATCAGAATGTGACGACCTGCAAAACATGGAAAGGCCATATAAGGATAACTTATCAAATGTTGAAACTGAGATGTCATTGTTGTTGGAGGATTTTATGCAGGGGCGTTGTAGTGGGGGGAAAAGTGGGACTGACTACCCAGGGCCCCAGTGGGGAGGGGGGCCCTTCATGGGCCTGAAATAAAAATCTATTTCTAATTTAGCTTTTTTCTCAAAGTTATAACTTACAAGTTATAAGTTATAACTATAAGATAACTAAAATTGTCTGAATAAATGCAGAAATCATTTCTGGAAAAAAATGTGGAGTCTGTCTCAAAGGCCCCTCTCCCCCCTTCTGAATGCGTAGAATGGTTTAGTCCGCCCCGCACCTCTCGACCCTCTCGACTGCCATTATTTTAAATTGATGCCAGCAACACGTTTAGAAAACTTAAGGACAGGGTCATGTTTTTATCGCTCTGTTGCATCACTTTTCTTTTTAATAACAATATGTGATATGTGTTTTTTTTGGGGGGAAATTACCATTTTCTGTCATTTTGAAAGTGCAATGTTTTACAGTTCAGGGTCTCCTTTTTCTCATTTTATTAGGCTTCATATTGCTTTAACGGGTGACCAGTCAGGACTGCAGGAAAACCAGTTTATCACTGGACTCTTTAAAAACTAGTCATTGGAATTATTGCAGGACTCAAAGTCTTAGAAAGAAATCCATCTTCTTATTATTTGCAGATTTGTTCATGTGGAAGTTTTATATTGTGGGGATGGGCGGTGAGGCTTGAAAATATTTTCATCTGCCCATTGGGAAAAAGCGTCAGAAAAAGTTTGGGAATGCTGTTTTTGCCTTAGTGATAAAGTACACGAGGTTCATGTTAGGGTTGTAAAACAATAAAGGATTGTCTTTGTAAAATATTTCATTAAAAAGCATCATTATCAAACATTAAATATGTTATTAAAAGTAGCTGTTTCTGGGGATTTGGCGCCCCCTGTGGACAAAATATATAATGTGCAGTCCCTTTTAAAGCAACAATAATCCGGATTTGGTAATCCCTCAATGACTACACCTGGATCAGGGGGATCCTATCCGGTTTTTCTTTGAATAAAAAGGAAAAAGGCGACCTGGATTACATGATCGTTGGTAGAAAAAAAGTGGATTACCAAATCTGAATTGTTGCTATTTTTATCAGAATAAAATCTTTTGAATAACCCTAAACCCATATTTGATGAAAAATTTATCAAAGATAACAAAAAACTTTAAGACTAGAACGACCGGCATTCTATCACTACTAGAAATGCCATAGCGGTCATTTTGACTGTTTACGAATTATTTACATATCATTTCAATAATCAATATCAAATATAAGAATAAATGGATCTGTAATGTTGTGAAAGGTAATAAACTTCAGGACACAAACATTAAATTCTAATGAATTTGAAATTTGAATAGTTTATCGACAACCACGGGAACAGCAGCCGGCGTTTTTTGCGAATAGGAATGATTTCTGTATCATTCTCAGGTTCAATCTCAGAGCCAGATGAAGAGCGACCAGGAGACATCACTTTCCGTATCCGAACCTGCACCTCCATCAGACTCTGCCTCATCAAGGCTCTGGAGCCTCTGTGGCAGCAATCCTCCTCCTTCCTGACATTTCGTTCTATTCTGTTCTAAATCAGATCCTAATTTACTCTATTCTGCCTTTTCAATGTTGATTAATTCAAATGTATGTCTCCTATTCTTTCTATATGATTTTAGGCGAGTAAGCTTTCTTTCCTCCTAGGCTCCAGCGTTATAAACAATAGTTGCTAGGCAACAGCAATGCGCACCTTCAAGTAGTGGTGGGCGATATAACGATCTTAGATCGTGAAGGATTTTAACTTGCTGACGATCTGCCAAAGCAGAGAGATCGTAGAACCGGACTAATGTGTTTATTTTATCATGCCCCCCCCCCCCCCCCCCCCTCCATCTCGGTTATATGCAACTGTTTTGATATTTTTCCAAACCAACACGCTGTGAGCAACAGTTAACTTATCTGCAAAATGTGCACAGTTGAGAGAGACGTTAACAGTCAGAGTCAGACAGAGAGGAGCTCAGACAGACAGTGAGGGGAGATATAACCCCGGTGTTTCAAATGTTGCTGTCGGTGTTTTCTGCTCTCTCTCGGTTTTTAAAAGTTACTATCATCCTCTCCACCCGAAACTCACCTGTTGTGATAACTGAATTTATAGGGATTAGGCTAAACGATGTTACAAAGCAGCAGGCAGAGTGAGAGTGAGTAACCATGGTGAGTGTCTGTCTGTCAATCAACAATGTCCCGCCCCCTCTATGAATTAAACTCTTCTGTCAGTAAAACTTACTTTGATCATGTGTCACAGAATGAACACATTCTGTATTATGTTTGATTATATATAAACTAAACTAAAGTTAGTCCAATGATGTCATAAAAAACAACAAAGGCTGCAGAGCCTGTATGAAGCTCCAGCTGGAGGAACTCTGCAGGGCTAAAACAGAACAGAAACTTCAACAGCTTCAAGTCTACATGTTTTTAAATGAATGCATCACTGCGTGAAAATGTTCCTGATGAACATAAAAAGAGGACACATAACTAAATCATCATTTCAAAGTGGTGAGGAAAACCTTCAAATTGTTCCTAAATATTGATCAAATTGAGGGAAAGACATTTCTGTTGCTAAAGATGTTCTGGGTGAGAGACCTCCAGACCTCCTACAAAGATGTTTTTCAAATAGATTAAACTTGTCTGCACAGTTTTTGTGCATTTAAAACCATTATACAGGTAAATAAGTTTGGTTGAACTGGTCAGCAACTTACAAATGTGTCTAAACAGTGTGAAAAACATCGTGATAAAATCATGATCGTGATTTTGACAAAATAAAAATCGTGATATGATATTTTTCCCATAACGCCCACCTCTATCTTCAAGAGCGGGAAAAAGTAGTGAATACTGAAATGATACACTGGCTATAATGCATGCAGTCAATATGCCCGCTATGGACTTTCAAGGTAGAAATACTCAAAATTATTTTGTGTTTTGTGTTTTTGATAAAATAACAATGCTAGAATAAAATATAGACACATTTAGGAAAAGTCATGGTCCTGCAGTTACATAGGTTTTATTTTAAGTAAGTTATTACATTGCAAAATTTAAAAGCAGTCAAAATGACTGCCTTGGTCTTTCTAGTGTTCAAATCAATGAGAAAAGGTGATAAATCAGACTCAGACTCAGACTCAGATAATTTTGTTTATCTCAGAGGTCATTTTTTTTACAGTCTACCCAGACCTACATACAGTCAAACAGACAAACAGCAGACATAATTATGTAATAGACAACAAATTAATAAAAATACAGTACATCAGTACATTGACAGAGATGCTCAGAAGCACTCTGGCACCCTCGTGTGGCCCCATACCTAACAACCCACTCCAGGCAATTTGAAAATATACAGTTTAAGAACAATAACTGATACATTAATAAATAATGAATAGAAAAGGCATGCTTTGTACATGACATTAAAAGACTACTTTCAGAGAATTTCTGAAAAGGCCACAGATGTAAGATTTACAAGTTTAAACCCCCCATGTGGTTCAACACAAGAACAAACAATAACATGACACAATGAAGTGTTCATTCCAGGTGACTACTATCAAGGATTAAACGGTCTGATGGCAGACGGAATAAAAGAGTTACAGCAGGCTACATGGTTTGTTCTCCTGAGGGGAGCTACACAGCGCCAGACTGAGGGAATCTCAGTGAACTCAGAGGACAGAGAGGGGGCACATTGGGAAATTATTCCTTTAGCTTTTTTGGAGGGAACACAAGTATCTCTGCTGGATTTTGATTCATAAGCAACAGACCTACATTCCTTGACTACAAGAAAATAAGTGAGCATAAGTGATTGGGGGCTGCATGGTGGTGCAGTGGTTAGAGCTGTTATAGTTCTCATTGGGAAGCATCCATGTGGTTTTGGAGCTTGGTGAGGCATGCAATAAAGCAGAAACAATTTAACATGTTGTTAGTTGTTGAATTGTGAACACAAAGACAGAACATTATGTTAGAAATGGAAAATCACTGGACTTGTAAGGAGAGATATAAAAACATATTTTGGACTGTGGTGAAAGAGAACTGGGTCTGTTGAGGAGGAGCTAGGGAATGTAAAAAGTGGTTAAATCCAGCAGATGGCAGCAGTGCAACTTCTTGGATGCCAACTGCCGCTAAAACCCAAAGAAGAAGAAGAAGAAGAAGTTACGCACGGCACGTCACGCACAGCCTGCGTCGCCATGTTGGAGCGGTTGCGTCAGGATGAAGGAAACAGCCAGCTGAGCAGTTCATCTGTCATCATCATGAAAAGGACTCTCTGACCACAGGAAGACTTACTTTTGAAACGTACGTAAATTCAATCCTTCTATTAGACTCTCGCACATTAACGTGAAGTTATAAAATGACCTTGAGGACAGGCTGGGTAAGAAAGTAAGACCGGGGTGTGTCGGCTGATGTAGCTCAAGCTAACCGATGCTAACGATGTCCTCTGCTGTAGTGAAGTAACAAATGTTAAACAACAACAACAACAACAATAATGTGTATTATATATATATATGTAAATTGTACATTTAGTAGCCTATATCAAATTGTGTGTATATATATATATATATATATATATATGTATGTATATGTATATATTGTATTAAATGTATAATTGTAAACATACTGTACCAAACTGTATATATATAGATTGTATAAATATATAAATTATAAAAAATCCTAGTTAATCAAATTGTACAAATAGATATGTGTATGTATAGATATATGGATTGTATAAATATATAAATTATAAAAATCATAGTATATCAAGTTGTACCAATATATATGTATATATAGATATATGGATTGTATAAATATATAAATTATAAAAATCATAGTATATCAAGTTGTACCAATAGATATGTATATATAGATATATGGATTGTATAAATATATAAATTATAAAAATCATAGTATATCAAGTTGTGTATATATGTATGGAAAATCACTGGATTGTAAATATCAAATATAGTATCATAAATATAGTATATCAAATTGTAAATAGATTGATTGTATATATAGAGAGCTTATAAGGAACACAGGAAGTTAATTTAATTTAATAAATATTAATTACTGAGATGTGGAAAAGGGGTAGGATTAAATCAGTTTTATACTTCTTCCTACTCCTTTTCAGGCATAGCAATTGAATATATGTAGTTTGCTTTTTCTTTTTCTTTTTTTTGTGTGAAATAATTTGAACATTGTTTTTTTGGTTATTGTATTTTCGTGCTTTTCATTTTGTTTTGTATTTTTGATGTGTTTGATTTTATGTCTGAAATAAATTTAATCAATCAAAAATTAATCAATCAAAAAACTTTTGGGTGTTGATGTCATCCTTGTTGTGTTCTCACTGTGACTTTAGGTAAACAGGAAGGCGAACCGGGTACCATGTTAGCGCGACTGTTCCGGCTCCACGGCCTGTTTGTGGCCGCCCACCCGTGGGAGGTGATAGTGGGCACCCTCGCCATCACCGTCTGCCTCATGTCTATGAACAGCCTGGCAACCAGCAGCCAGATATGCACCTGGAACGAGTGCCCCAAGGTCGAGGAGGTGAGTCTTAAGAGAGGAGCCTGCTGTGAACGGGAGGTGGCAGCTCATTTGAAATGGGATCAACGAAAGGCTAGGCAATATGTCACGTTTTTAAGATATATCAATATATTTTGAAGTGCTGCTCGCTTATGTCTAAGGTCATGATCACTATTATTTTTTAATTTTATCTCAATGTTAAACTAGATAGCTCATTGCAATGATTTTACAACATCTGGATCACGTGGGTTTATTGAACTCTAACACTCTGAACACTTCATAAAACAAGCAATAAATGAAAATGGATAAGTGAAAACACAGCATGCTGCACAGTCATTGTTTAATCTCGATTATCTTGTTTTCATGATCGTGAAAAGCCAAAATTATAATAAAAATTGTATCTCGTTTAATTTCCTAGCCCTTAGATATAGGGTAAGCAATGTCTCCCACACATAGACGATACAAGGACGGGCTGGCCAGATGTATTTATTGCTGCCCGAGCATATTTCCTTTTTTTGGTTTTCCATAAAATCACCAGTCATGAGAGAGAGAGAAAGATTTTTCCGCTGACCAGGTTGCGTCTCGTCTGTAACCGCACAGATTGAGGTGTTCTGTCTCATATTAAAACTGTAGCTTCTTCCGCTGTCCTTTTTAATAGTTTTTCCTGCAGCCTCTGTGATATTTGTGATCCAGCCTTAAATCAAGGAGCAGTGGATGAAAGCGTATTGAAAAATATGTCTGTTTCTCTTGTAGAAAATCCAAAGCAGTGACATAATCATCCTGACAGTTACACGCTGCATGGCCATCGTTTACATCTATTTCCAGTTCAAGAATCTCCGACAATTGGGATCCAAATATATACTCGGTTTGTATGATAAATTGAAACAGCACAGCTTTTTGTAGTTGAATGTCCCATATTTGATGTTTTCAACTTTCAACCACTTTTTTTTTCTTTTCTCTTACCAGGTATCGCAGGTTTATTCACAGTGTTTTCCAGCTTTGTTTTCAGTACAGTGGTCATCCATTTCTTTGGGAAAGAACTGACGGGGCTCAAGTAAGTTCTCCATATTCACTGAGAGTTATCGTTATGTAAACAGTCCCCCAGTCATAGCTTTTAGAGCTCTTCAACGTTTGGTTGAGATGGCTTTCATATGTTGCTGTTCTGTCTGTGTACTTCAGTTACTACATTGTTTCTACAGTAGATCAGTGGTTCCCAACCTTTTGCCCTTGGAGCCCCTCTTACTTGTATCTGAGAAAGGCCCCCCTAGGACCCACACCGGGAAAAAAAGAGATACATTGCTTTTAAAAATGAACATACAGTACATTTATAATTTTTTTTAATTGATACAATTCAACAGAGTTTGCCAAAACATGTTCTTTCCAAAAGACGTTTGTTCAAATTTCCCAGTTTAAACATGATTTTATTTAAACGCACGGTAAAGTCAAATCCACCACCAGGGGGCTCTCAATCAAAACAATAACAAAATATGACACTGAGGCTGGTGGGGAATCATGGGAGTGATTGTTGATTCCCTGAAACTTCTACTTATTATACCGTTTCATTTGTGCAAATCTAATTTTAACAACCTCAGAGCAGACAAAACCTCACACCCCCCTGAGATCTCAGGCTGAACCCCTAGGGGGGCCACGACCCGAGGTTGGGAACCAATACCCTAGAAAACCAAAAAATTAATTAAGAATAATGTATTAAGAGTGCACTTCTCAAAAGCCATGTGTTAAAGTGCTTCACAGTGGCTCTAGAATACAACCAATACTTGTTGTATGATATGATCAGGTTTAAATAAAAAGATAAAAACCATTACGTGTCTGTAAAATAAGGAAAGGCTCTCTTATAAAGCTCTGTTTTAAGATGAGATTGAAATAGATTGCCTGCTTTGACCTCCTAACTTTCCTTTGGGTAATTAGTCCAGAGCTTTATACAGCACTCAGCACTCTGTCCCTGTCAGTCAGACAAATGACCTCTGTCCCAGGATTTCAAGGAAAGTTAACATAATTAAGATTTTTTTATTCAAACCTACTGCCCACCCTTCAGTTTAGATTAAAGAAACACAATTACAGTCCTGTCAGACACACCACAAGCAATTTAACACAACAAAAGAAGATTATTGTTGTGACTTTCAGGGTCATGGATCTTTCAATAGTGTTGGTAACCTCTGCAGTGAAATCTTACACAGTCTGTCTCTGATTGTCATTTGACTCTTCACCCTGCAGTGAAGCCCTGCCTTTCTTCCTCCTCCTCATCGACCTGTCCAAAGCCTGTACCCTGGCCAAATTTGCCCTAAGCTCCAACTCTCAGGTAAAAAAGTCACACAACTTTCTTTTCTGTATATGTGATATTTAACCGAAGTAGAAACTGTTGATTATAATAAAATTTGCAACTGAAGTGTCGCTGACTAGTGCTGTGGTTCCTGTGTGTTGTGTACAGGAGGAGGTTAGGGAGAACATCTCCCAGGGCATGGCTATCCTGGGTCCCACCTTCACCCTGGATGCTCTGGTTGAATGTTTGGTTATTGGTATTGGCACCATGTCAGGTAAATATACATTTTCCTGCAAATCTCTATCGAACAATTCTGCACATAAATGCAAATTTTTTGGACAAGAAGCAGGATTTTTGGTGTCAGAAGCATTCCAGTTTTTGTTTGTTGTCCAAGTAGTATCGTCCATGAGGGCTTTGGCTGTATGCAGGGAAGTCCTTGTGCCAAGCAAAAGACACAGAACAATCCATAAGCTCATAAACTGTTCATAAATCTCTGTTTATATCTATCCATAAAGAGACTTCTTAATATGAGAGTAGTCACTAATCCAGTGATCTCCTCTAACAACTCAAACCCAGAGTACAGAAAATTAAATTCTGATCTGGAATATCTGCTGGCTACACTGGAAGCCCAGTGTTATTTCAATTTTTTTACTAGATCAGTCACATATTTGTTTGTAAAATACATTTTCTGTTGTTTTTGCAGGCGTGCCTCAGTTGGAGATCATGTGTTGTTTCGGCTGTATGTCCGTTCTGGCCAATTACTTTGTCTTCATGACTTTCTTCCCCGCCTGCGTCTCCCTTGTCTTGGAGGTACGGATGATATGCAGCTGCTCTGAAAATCATATAGTTCAGACAAAAAGTGTCAATGAATCATTGTCGTCACAAAATATTTTTTTTTTACATTTGTGTGTTGCGTATGTGTGTAGCTGTCCAGGGAGAGTCGAGAGGGCCGTCCAATCTGGCAGCTGAGCCAGTTTTCCTGTGTGCTGGCTGAAGAGGAAGACAACAAGCCCAACCCTGTGACACAGAGGGTTAAAATCATCATGGTGAGACACTACCTTCAGCCTTTTACCCTCCTGAAAGTGTCCGTAAGGGCGATATCATTAGATGTAGTATGCTTTCTTATTGTCTGATGATAGTAAACACTCTAAAATGTTACCGGGGTCTGAAGGGTAAATTAAACTCTGTGAATGCCAGAGTCCAAAAAGGTTGAGTAATTGTGTAAGACACTTCAACTGGTGCACAAATCAGAATCAGAATCAGAAATACTTTATTAATCCCGGAGGGAAATTTGATCGTTACAGTTGCTCCAGAATATACAATATAGCAGTAGAAATATAGTAATAAAAATATTAATCAAATAGAATAGGAATGTAAGTAAGATTTCAATAATAGGTACAAGAAATATTTACACAAATAAGAGTCAGATGGAAATCATGGATGGTTCTGGCCAATGTCCTCAGCATGAGCATTAGATCCTTTCTAAACGACTCGTTCTGACTGTGGTGTCTTTTCCCTGTTGTCCTCAGTCTCTGGGTTTGGCGTTGGTTCACGCTCACACTCGATTAGCAGCTGAAAATCCAGACCACAACCGCACAGTGGAGGGGCCCATCTCTAAGAGACTGGACTCTGGTGGTCCCATGTTGTCTTTAAAGCTTACCAGGTAAAAAAAAACATATGACGATTTCTCACGTCACAAAAAACATTTTATTCAGTTTATTCAGCGACCCGCTCACGACGGCTCTGTCTCTCCTCCGCCTGCCAGCATGGACCTGGAGCAGCTGATCACACTGGGGCTCGCCCTTCTGCTGGCTGTGAAGTACGTCTTCTTCGAGCAAGCTGAGAACGAGTCCTCCCTTTCCCTGAAGAGTCCCATCGTCAGTTCTCCTTCGACGCAGAAGCCGAGAGTGACAGGAGACTGCTGCTGGAGAGATTTCCAAGGCCCGAGACCTCAGAAGATGCTGAACGGTTTCTTACCAACCAACCCTCCTCCATCACCATCATCACCATCACCATCATCACCATCATCACCATCATCATCACCATCATCATCACCATCATCATCACCATCATCATCATCAACATCACCATCATCATCAGCCTCAGACTCTCCAGCTCCTCCTGAGACTGACAAGGTGCTACCAGGGAAAAGTAAGTCCTTCTCAGCTTTATGACTTATGAAATCACTGATTAAGAATCTGTATCCACTAACTTAGTTTACCATGCTGGTAGCGCACACAACTTCACTGTTGCTAGGTGACAAAGGTTGCACTTCCCTACGTAGTAGTGACCAAACCAAGTCTGTTTTAAACTCATCATTATGCTCAATATGCGTCTTAAATAAAACGCTACATTTGAAAGGAATCCTGTCCTGGTATTAGCAGCAGTTCTACAGTTTTAACATCTAACAGTAAAAAAAAAAAAAAGAACAGAAATCTGGGTTGAGATAATCCGTGTGAGGAAAAGGTTTTTTTAGGTTCTCCTCTGATGTTGTTGTCGTTGACAGAGTTTATATCAGAAGTCCAGCCACTTCTTGATTTTGATTGGATGGTGACATAAAGCTGAAACATCTCCAACTTAACGCTGTGAGCCAGCGACAATTTTAATTTTAATTTTAATTTTAAAAAGCCTCTTTAACATCGAGGCCAGGGGACTACAGATGAAAAGTAGCGTTTTGGCTAATTCTGGCATTTTTACCCCTGTATAATCATGTGTTTTATTAATTTGGACTGTCCCCTTTCTTAAAGGCTTTATCTGTGATTTTTCACACTTAAATGTAGAAATCAAGTATCTCCTCTGAAAATAACTCTATGAGTCATGACTGTCTACAATGGGTGTAACACCTGAGTCCCACTGTCTGTGATGTTTTCAGAGTTTTCAGAGTCCTATCTTCACTTTGTTTACATTGCCAGGACGACCGGCTGACTCCTCCCCTCGTGTATAAAAGTTGATTAATTGAGGGACTAGAGAAAAGAAGAATAACATACTGTACTCACTGCTTAACTGTGTTTCTAGATCACGCTCATTTCAGGTAAATTTACATGCAGTGTGAAGATACCAGCATAATAAAGATCGCTAGCATTAGCATGCTAACACAACAATGCAGCGCGAGTTGTTTTGGTTTCATGCTGGTGCTCAAGGGCGACATCTGCTGGATCAAAAAAATCACATATAAAGCCTTTAATAAACTGAATTGAATTGAATTGACAATAAACAGCTGACGCCGTGTGTGTTTTTGCTCTTAATATCAGAGAACTGCCAGCACAGAAAACAGATGAAAACCTGAAGTTGTTTTTGACTCTCCTTAACAACAGATTGGACTCCTGCAGCAGCAGTGGTGGAGAATGACCCCTGTCTTTCATTTGACGGGGAGTGTCCTGCTCCAGAACCTTCTGTACCACAAAGTAGCTGTAACTCGGAGCCCCGCACGCTTGAGGAGTGTCTGGGCATCCTCTCCGATCCTCAGGTCAGCTGGCAGAGCGCGCGCACACACACACACACACACACACACACACACACACACACACACACACACACACACACACACACACACACACACACACACACACACACTCTTTGGTTCTGTGTGTTGAGCTGAAGGTTTCTAAAAGAACTTGTTTTGCTCTTATCAATTTTCAGAAAGGTGCCCGTTTTCTGAGCGACACAGAGGTGATGAACCTCGTCGCCTCTCGTAACATCCTCAACTACAAACTGGAAACCGTCGTCGAGACTCGGGAGAGGGGCGTGGCCATACGGAGGAAAATGCTGTCACCCAATCTGCCTGTTGCCTCCGCTTTGACTGGTCTGCCTTATAAGGACTACGACTACTCGAAGGTACTGAGAGGATGGATATCTTCAAATGCAAACCAGTCTTATATCAACGGGACATTATGCTTGATGTGATTGTGAATAAAGAAGCAGCTGTGGTCGTTACCCATGATCCCTTTCTGTTGACTTCAACAATCTAAGCCTGACAGTGACAGAAACAAGAAGTTTTAGTACATATTTTTCTCTTCATGTTCTGTTTTTAGTTTTTGAGCCATAACAGTTCATCTTACAGCTGCAGGCTGAAGTGATCTGCTGAAGCAATTCAGAAAATCTTTGAACCTATTTTTCATTTAGAGCCAAAAACATGTCAAAGGTTTTAGTTTACTAGACTTAACCTTCAATTTTCTTACATTTTTAAAAACAAACTGTCTGTAACACTTAGTGTTGTTGCTCTGCAGGTTATGGGCGCCTGCTGTGAGAATGTCATCGGCTACATGCCGGTGCCAGTAGGAGTCGCCGGTCCTCTCCTGTTGGATGAGAAGCAGTTTCACGTCCCCATGGCGACCACAGAAGGCTGTCTTGTAGCCAGTACCAACAGAGGATGCAGAGCGCTTTCTGTGAGTGAGGTGCTATCTTCCTTTGATTCTGAATGTGTGTGTGTGTGTTTTTGCTGACCGTGTGTGTTGTGTTTCCTGCCCCAGTTGAGCGGGGGCTGCCGCAGCAGGGTCCTCGCTGACAGTATGACCAGGGGCCCCGTGGTGAGGCTGCCCTCAGCGTGCCGGGCAGCAGAGGTCAAAGTCTGGCTCGAGACCTTGGATGGATTTAGCCTGATCAAAGAGGCTTTCGACCAAACCAGCAGGTCAGGAGAAACACAGGGCAAGCAAAAATAACTCCCAGAATATTTAGAAAAGGTGTTTCCTAGAGCACGATTGAAATTAGACTTTTTAAGGGACTCATTCCTAAGTTACCAACGAGGCGACTTTATATTCATATTCATTCAACAAGGTAAGTGCTGCAGACAGAACAGAAAGCTTTATAAAATCAAGAGTCAGAGAGTCAGACAAACTACAGGACAGTACTATGTCCAAATCACTCAAAGAATTGTTAACCTCAGTATATGTTCTGTTATAAAAAAAAGTCTTCATGCCAGCACATTTTCAGAAAACGTACACACACCACTACTGATACAAATATGATAGGCCGATCTCAGATTCTAGGACCTGCAGATATTGAATAAATATTTATCCTTGCTAGGTTTGCTCGTCTGGACAAGGTGCTGGTGTGCTTAGCTGGGAGGAACTTGTACATCCGCTTCCAGTCTCAGACCGGAGACGCCATGGGCATGAACATGATCTCCAAGGTATAAACAAGTCTTAAAGGGGTCCAATCCTAATCCTCTATCTATCTCAAGTCTGCTTACTCTGTTGTGTGTTCAGTGTTTTTGTTTTCTCTTCTCATGTAAACGCTGATGTGTGTCTGTTTTTAATCAGGGCACCGAGCAGGCTCTGCGCAGACTGCAGCAGCAGTTCCCAGACGTGGAGGTGCTGGCTGTGAGTGGAAACTACTGCACTGACAAGAAGTCTGCTGCCATCAACTGGATCCTAGGCCGAGGGAAGTCTGCTGTGTGTGAGGCCACCATCCCCGCCAAGGTGGTCCGAGAGGTACGGACAAGTGAAATCCATCAGTCAGGGATCCAATCACAGTTTATTAATTCAGTTATTTAAGTATGCTGATATATACAGTATGTGGCTTAAACAACCCTTTCGTGTGTTTGCAGGTGTTGAAAAGCAGCACGGCCGCTCTGGTAGAGCTCAACATCAACAAGAACTTGGTGGGCTCGGCGATGGCCGGCAGCATCGGGGGCTTCAACGCTCACGCTGCAAACATTGTAGCAGCCATTTACATCGCCTGTGGACAGGTAACCTCTCAGCCTCTCTATATATATGTACAAACACAGAGTCACACCATCGACAGTAAATCCTTATGGACCTGTTTGACATTTAAATAACGTTATGATGGGCTGATTAATGTTTCTGAACACTGATGACTAATAGAGATCTATCATTTGTTTTAGGACCCCGCTCAGACGGTGGGGAGCTCTAACTGTATCACTCAGATGGAGCATGCTGGTCCAGAGGGAGAGGACCTATACATCAGCTGCACCATGCCTTCCATTGAACTGGGAACTGTGGGAGGAGGCACCAACCTGACTCCTCAGCAGGCCTGTCTGCAGGTAATGTCAAGGGTGGTTTCTGTAAATGTCGTGGTGTGTTTTTCTGTTTGTTAGTTATCTCTAAAGAATACATTGTTTTGGGTTTGGTACAAAGAAGGATGCAAACTGGAGTGAAACAGCACTATGTGTGTGGATGTAAACCTCTTGCTGTTTCTTTACACGTTGTGCCTCTTGTGCTTCTGCAACGTTGTAATGCAATATGAAATCCCACAGTGGGACACAAATATTACGGGGTCGCAGAGTAAAACTAGAGCAGAGCTAAGCGCTGTTGCAGACTTGGATGTTATAAAGGCTAAAAAGATACAAAGGAAAATGTTTTTCTGGTGTGAAGAAAATAACTAGAATGCTGTTTACATGTGTGTCTTTCAGATGCTTGGTGTTCAAGGTACGAGTTCAGACCAGCCAGGTGAGAACGCCCGTCAGCTGGCTCGCATCGTCTGCGGCACGGTGCTGGCAGGAGAGCTCTCCCTCATGGCCGCTCTAGCTGCTGGTCACCTCGTCAAGAGCCACTTGACTCACAACAGGTCGGATATTCTACCATTTATGCTTTTATCTCTTGTGATTTGGAAAACACAGTCGCTGTTCCCCTCGAGGGATTTCTGACTTTTTTCCTCTTATTTGCTCGTAGATCGAAATCTAACCTGTCAGAAACTTCTCCATCGGAGTCGGCTGCGTGACACCGACCGTCGATGGTGGATCTTCAGACCGAGCGAGCTCTGCAGCGTGAACACTGAGGGATGACTCAGCTTTCTAATCGAATGGATCTGAAGTGCTGTGGATTAAAAAAAGACTTACAAAGCCCAACACATGCTGAAGACCTCAGACAGTTTGTGCTCGCTTGTGTCTCGCCTGATAAATTGCACAAAAGAAAGACTTTATGGTTGAAGATGTTAACGTCGTGTTTTCTGATTTTGTGCCATGTCTCTGTGGCTGAACACTGCAGG